>NC_064822.1:150746822-151049852 GCF_024166365.1 Elephas maximus indicus
GTTGCTATGAGTAGGAATCGACTTGATAGCAATGGATTTTGTTTGTTTTTTGGTATATAACAAAAAAAGGAAAAAGTAGGAATGGGGACAGGGACTAACTGGCAGGGATTTGGGATGGTGCTATCATCTTGGTATGAAGTGATGGTGGTGTAGACCCTTTAAGAATAGTGGAGGTAAAGAAAAGTGGACGAAATCTGGACCAATACAATATTTAAGCAGACCTAACAGGATCATCTAACTGTATGGTAATGAAAATTGAGAAAAGGAGAAAAATCAAGAATGACTCTCGCTCATTAGGCCAGGAAATCAGAAGAATGGAACTGCCTTTTACCAAGAGGGTAAGGACTCCATGAGGAACATAGAGGGCAGGTAAAATCAGGAATTTGGGTTTTTTTTTTTTTTTTTTTTTGCCTGGGCACTGGTATAAGGGGTCCACAGAATTGTAGTGCCATTCTCCCCTGCCAAGACCTGTGTAGGCTGATTCAACACAGCAGGCCCTCATTAGTATAAAACAACAGGGCATATACCTGAAGCCTAATTTCAACTACAGCAGCCAAGGCAGAGTTGCAGATTTGTGACATTTGTCACTGCCCTGCCCATCAAGCAAGAATCTCATCCACACACATCATGGGCCTGAGGGCTGGCAGTATCACTCACTCAATCTAGCTACCCACAACAGGGGTCTGGGAATAAGTGGTGCCTCCTAGTCCCTACAGCCAACAGCACTGGGTGCCCGAGGACTGGCTACAAAACCCACCCCCCATGGGCTCTGGGGAACAGCGACACACCCTCCACCCAGGCACTCAGGGGCAGCCATCAGCCCCCTGACTTGCTCAGCACATAACCTCTTACTGCAGCCTGATACCTGTGCCTGCTCCCAACACTCCTATGCAGCCCTGCCCATCTAGGAATGTACATGACAGCCTGCACTGCACACTCAGTGACAGACGACCTGAACACCTGAGCCACATCCACGTAAGAAAAGTGAAGATACTCCTGGGCTGACACATCTAGTGAATGTGTGACAGGACGAGATAGCTTCAAAGATGCCAATAACCAAAGTAGCTCACGCACCCAGTCTGCTTGGGTATATCAAACCAAAACAAAAACTAGGACACAGTAAACAAACATACGGTAAATTAATATAATAACTTATTAATGGCTTGGAGACAACAGTCAATATCAAATCACATAAAAAAGCAGGTCAAGATGGCTCCAGCAAGTGACCAAAATAAAGAACCAGGAAACTTTCTGGAGGAAGATAAGGTCATGGAATTACCTGAGTTAGAATTCAAAAGACTAATATACAGAACTCTCTAACAGATCAGGAAGGAGATCAGGCAAAACTTGGACAAAGCCAAGAAACACACAGAAAAAGCAATAGAGGAATTTGGGAAAACAATACAAGAACAGAATGACATACTCAACAGGCTGGCTAGAAACCATAGAGAGACAGCAACTAGAAATCCCAAAGATTAATAATAAAATTTCAGAATCAGACAACTCAAGAGAAGTTCATAGGAGTAGAACTGAGGCAACAGAAGTCAGAATTCATGAGAATGAAGATAAATCCCTTGATGACAATTTATTTGAGGAAAAATCAGATAAAAGAATTTCTATAAAAATGAAAAAATTCTAAGAATTATGCAGGATGCTATCAAGAGAAAAAACCTACAAGTGATTGGAGTACCCAAATGGGGTGGGGGAGGGGATAACAGAAAATACAGAGAGAATTGTTGAAGATTTGCTGGCAGAAAACTTCCCTGATATCATGAAAGATGAGAAGATATGTATTCAAGAAGCTCAAAGAACCTCACATAGGATAGGTCCTAAAAGAAAATCACCAAGACATATTTTAATCAAACTTACCAGAATCTTGAAAGTGGCTAGGGATAAACAAAAAGTCATGTACAAAGACGAATCAATAAGACTAATCTCTTATTACTCAGGAGAAACCATGAAGGCAAGAAAGCAATGGAATGGCATATATAAAGCTATGGAGGGGGAAAAAAAAAAAAAACATATTGCCAGCTAAGAATTATTTATTCAGTAAAACTCTCTCTCAAAGATGGTAAAATCAGGGCATTTCCAGATAAACAGAACTTAAGGGAATTTGTAAAAACCAAATATAAATTATAAGAAATATTAAAGGGAGTCCTCCAGTTAGAGAAACAACAGTATCAGACAACAACAGAGGAGAGAACAACCAGATATCAACCCATTTAGGGAAGTTGCAAAAAAAAAAGTCAAAGCTAAAAGACTGAAAATGGGGGAAGAGAGATGTTGATAGGTAAATGATGACAACATTAAAACAAAAAAGAGGGAATAAATAGTGCAGTTATAGAACTTCCATATGAAGAGGAAGTTAAGGCAATAACAAGAAATAAAAGATTGGTTTAAACTTAGGAAAATAAAGGTAAATTTCAAGTTAACTGCAAAGGAAGCTATAAATCTACCAATCAAAATAAAAAAGAAAAAACATAAAAACTCAGCAAACACAAAATTAGCAATAATGGAAGGGATGAAAACAAAATCCATAAAAAAAAATAACTCAGCACAGAAATTAAGTAGAACAAAGAAACTGGTAAAACCACAAAGAGAAAAAAACAGAACAAAACATCAAAATGACAGCAGTAAACTCATACCTATCAATAATTACACAGAATGTAGATGGACTAAATGGACCAACAAAGTAAGACAGAGAATGGCAGAATGGGTTAAAAAAAAACATGATCCATCTATATGCTGTCTACAAGAGATGTACCTGAGATTCAAAGATACAAACAAACTAATACTAAAAGGATGGAAAAAAATATATAAATCAAACAACAACCAAAAAAGAGCAGGAGTGACAATAATTTCTGACAAAATAGACTTTAAAGCAAAATCCATCACAAAGGATAAAGGACACTATATGATTAAAGGATCAATACACCAGGAGGACATAACCTTAATAAATATATATGCTCCCAATGACAGGGCTCCAAAATATGTAAACCAACTCTAACATCACTGAAAAGAGAAATAGACAGTTCCACAGTAATAGTAGGAGACTTCAACACATCACTTTCGGTGAAGAACAGACCATCTAGAAAGAAACTCAATGAAGACACTGAAGACCTAAACGCCACAGTCAATCAACTTATCTCATAGACATACACAGAACGCTCCACCCAATGGTAGCCAAGTATACATTCTTTACCAATGCACATGGAACATTCTCCAGAATAGGGCACATTTTAGGCCACAGTGCAAGCCTTAACAGAATCCAAAGCAACCATATATTACAAAGCACATTTTCTGACCATAAAGCCATAAAAGTAGAAATCAATAACAAAAACAAGGAAAAAAAATCAAATACATGGAAACTGAACAATACCTTACTCAAAAACTACTGAGTTATAGAAGAAATCAAGGGTGAAATAAAGAAATTCATAAAATCGAATGAGAATGAAAGTACATCTTACCAGAACCTATGGAACACAGCAAAAACAGTGTTTCGATGTCAATTTATAGCAATAAATATACACATCCCAGAAAGAAAAAAGTGCCAAAATCAAAACATCAGCCCTACAAACTTGAACAAATAGAGAGCAGCAAAAGAAGCCGTTGGATACCAGAAGAAATGAAATAATAAACATTAGAGCAGAAATAAATTAGATAGAAAGCAGAAAAACAACTGAAGGAGTCAACAAGACCAAAAGCTGGTTCTTTGAAAAGATCAACAAACTCGATAAACCATTGGCCAAACTGACAAAAGAAACAACAGAGAAAGCCAATAACTTGAATAAGAAATGAGATGGGTGATATCGCAACAGATCCAACTGAAATAAAAAGGATCATAACAGAATACTATGAAAAATTGTACTGCAACAAATTAAAAAACCTAGAGGAAATGGACAAATTTCTAGAAACAGACTACCTATGTAAACTAACACAAACCAAAGTAGAAAAACTAAATAAACCCATAACAAGAGAAGAGATTTAAGAAGTAATAAAAAAAAAACTTGCAACAACAACAAAAAATCCCTGGCCCTGACGGCTTCACTGGAGAATTCTACCAAACTTTCAGAGGAGAGTTAACACCTGTAATACTAAAGGTATTTTAAAGCATAGAAAAGGAAGGAATACTCCCAAAATCATTCCATGAAGCCAGCACAACCCTGATAACAAAGCCAGGTAAAGATACCACACAAAAAAGAAAACTATAGACCAGTATCCCTCATGACTAGAGATGCAAAAATTCTCAACAAAACTCTAGCCAATAGAATTCAACAGCATATCAAAAAAATAATTCACCATGACCAAGTGGGATTCATACCAGGTATGCAGGGATTGTTCAACATTAGGCAAATGACCAATGTAATCCATCACACAAGTAAAACAAAGATAAGAGCCACATGGTCCTATCAATTGATGTAGAAAAGTCATTTGACAAAACCCAACACCCGTTCTTGATAAAAATTTTCAGTAGGAATAGAAAGGAAATTCCTCAACATAATAAAGGGCATTTATACAACGCCAACAGCAGACATCATCCTAAATGGAGAGAGTCTGAAAGCATTTCCCTTGAGAATGGAAACCAGACAAGGATGCCCTTTATCACCACTCTTATTCAACATTGTGCTGCAGGTCCTAGCCAGACCATAAGGCAAGAAAAAGAATTTAAGGGCATTCAAAATGGTAAGGAAGAAGGAAATATATCCCGATTTGCAGATAATATGGTCTTATACACAGAAAACCCCAAAGAATCCACAAAAAAACTATTGGAACTAATAGAAGATTTCAGCAAATGGTCAGGATAGATTCCTCTACATCAGCACGTAGAATTCTGAAAAGGAAAGCACTAAATCAATACCATTTACAAAAGACCCAAGATGACAAAATATATAGGAATAAACCTAACCAGAGTATAAAAGACCTATACAAAGAAAACTAGAAGACGCTACTGCAAGAAACCAAAAGAGACCTATATAGGTGGAGAAACATCCCGTCCTCACGCATAGGAATACTCAACGTTGTGAAAACGTCAATTCTATCCAAAACGACTTACAGATATATAATGCAATTCTGATCGAAATTCCAACAGCATTTTTCAATGAGATGGAGAAACAAATCACCAACTTCATATGGAAAGGGAAGAGGCCCTGGATAAGTAAAGCATTACCAAAGAAGAAGAACAAAGTGGGAGGACTCACACTACCTGATTTTAGAACCTGTTATACCGACGCTGTAGTCAAAACAGCCTGGTACTGGTACATCAACAGATACTAGGCCAATGGAACGAAATTGAGAACCCACACATACATTCACCCACCTATGAACAGCTGATATTTGACAAAAGCCCAAAGTCTGTTAAATCAGGAAAAGACAGTCTCTTTCACAAATGGTGCTGGCATAACTGGATGTGCATCCGCAAAAAAAAAAGAAAAAGAAACAGGACCCATACCTCACACTATATACAAAAACTAACTCAAAATGGATCAAAGGCCTAAATATAAAATCTAAAATGAAAAAAATCATGGAAGAAAAAATAGGGACAATGTTAGGAGCCCTAATACCTTGCATAAATTGTATGCAAACCATAATTAACAATGCACAAACACTAGAAGAGAGACTAGATAACTGGGAGCTCCTAAAAATCTAATACGCTCATCAAAAGCCTTCACCAAAAGAATAAAAAGAGAAACTACAGACTGGGAAAATATTTTTGGCTACGATATATCCAATAAGGCTCTAATCTCTAAAACATACAAGGAACAGTAACACCTCAACAACAAGACAAATAACCCAATTAGAAAATAAGCAAAGGATATAAACAGGCACTTTTCACGAAAGAAGACATTCAGGCAGCTAACAGACACTTGAGGAAATGCTCATGATCATTAGCTATCAGAGAAATTCAAATCAAAACTACAATGAGGTACCATCTTACCTCAGCAAGGCTAGTGTTAATCCAAAAAACACATATTAATAAATGTTGCAAATGTTGTAGAAAGACTGGAACAATGATACACTGCGATGGGGATGTACAATGGTACAACTGCTTTGAAAATCCATTTGGTGTTTCCTTAAAAAGCTAGAAACAGAAGTACCATACGATCCAGCAACGTCACTCTTTGGAATATGTCCTAGAGAAATTAGAGCCATTGCCCAAATAGACATTTTCACACTCATGTTCACTGAAGCATTGTTCACAATAGCAAAAAGGTGGAAGCATCCTGGATGCCTATCAACAGATGAATGGATAAACAAATTGTGGTACACACACACTTGTGCATTGGACAAATCTGCTGCAAAAGACGTGTTGAAAAGCAAAGATTTCACCTTGAAGACTAAGGTGCACCTGACCCAAGCCATAGTGTTTTCTATTGCCTCCTAGACATGCAAAAGCTGGACGATGAATAAAGAAGAATGAAGAATTGATGCCTTTGAATTGTAGTTTTGGCAAAGAATATTGAATATGCCATGGACTGCCAAAAGAAAGAAAGAATCTGTCTTGGAAGAAGTACAACCAGAATGCTCCTTAGAAGCAAGGATGGCAAGACTATGTCTCACATGCTTTGACGTGTTATCAAGAGGGATCAGTCTCTGGCAAAGGACATCATGGTTGGTAAAGTAGAGGGTGATAGAAAAAGAGGAAGATTCTCAATGAGATGTATTGACACAGTAGCTGCAACGATGGCCTGAAGCGTAACAATGATTGTGAGGATGGAGTAGGACCTGGCAGTGTTTCGTTCTGTTGTGCATAGGATTGCTATGAGTCAGACAAAGATTAGACAGGACTATAAAACAAAAAATAATACATGTGAGGAGTGTGCTTATTACTTCAATCAAATACAGGAGACCAAATGGATATCTCCTGTCCAGAGGCAGGATGAGAAGGGAGGAAGGGACAGGAACTTTTGAATGGACAAAGGGAAACTGGCGTGGAAAGTGGGAGTGTGCTGTCACATTGTGAGGATTATAACTAAATGTCATGAAACAATATGTGTATAAGTTTTTGTATGAGAAATTAACTTGAGCTATAAATTTTCACCTGAAGTACAATTAAAAAAAAAAAAAGTTTGGGGTTAGTTATGCTACTTCACATTAAAGCCGACTTTGATTGCACATTTGCATATGTGAGTCTGATGTTTAGGCTGGATGTTCCACACTTGATTTAAAGTGTGAGATGTTCTCAGAGCATAGCTGAGAGACTGTATGAAATCCTCTGAGAAGTGAGTACAGATGGAAAAAAGACCTAAGAATTTTTGAGCCACAGTGATGTTTAGAGATCTGGGAGGTGAGGGAGAACTAACAAAAAAGACTAGTGAATGTTAAAATTACGAGAACCACATTGCAAACAAGGTGTTTGGAACCACATTCCAAAGGAGATGTTATACAGAAGTTATTGAAACCCAGCTACGTGACTCAACTGCTCAGCAACATCAAGGTCATTAAAAGATCAAAAATTGGTACTTAGAGGAGGATCAGAGGAGCATATCTACCACTTCCCTCAATTCTAGAGACAGGCCATTGATCAAGATTCTATACATTCCTTCCATTGACATAGGGAACTGGTGTTTGATTCCCCTCTGGAGGCCTGGTGAACAGAAGATAGTTGGGCTAGCTGCTTTTAACCATGTAACAAAAGAGCAATGGCTATTTAGAGAAGACTGAACTTAAGGATATTTCCTAACAAGGGATTATGAATGTTTTCTTTGAACTTAATGTAAGACATTTGTGTGTGAGAATAGTTGTGATCTGTCTCAATTTCTGTCAAAGAGGACTTCATCCGGAGGCATACAATCTCAGTAGAAAGAAGCTGAACGTATCTCCAGACTGCTAGTGATAATAGGAAGAACAAACAAAATAGAAACTTTTGACCCTTGTTTAGTGAAAAGCAGACAAGTGATCTCCCTTGATGTGGGACAAAGGGATCTTCTGAATGAACTCTCCATAAAAATGTGGGAGAACAAGTCAATGTCCATCACTTTCCAAGCCAACACTAGATGACTCTGACTGTACTTTCAAAGCAAGAATTGTTCCCCCTGTTCAGTGATGGAAAAAAGGACCCTGAATGAGAAAAGAAAAGAGAAGGTGATCATTTTCTCCTTACTCGACTGCCAGCTTCTTACCTGAAGCGGGCTGAAATCAGGGGATTGCAAAAGCCTTACCTTTAAATCAAGTTCAAAATTACAATTATTATGTAAAAATGGACATTTTAGATAATAAAGTGAAACTATTTTTTGTGTCTTAAAGGAACTATGGACTTACTCCGTAGAGAAAGACCACAGAATTCATGGCACCTGCTTGAAGTTTCATCAAGGGACAGGGGAAGAATTAGCCTCACTCTGTGGAATTAAAAAGAAAGAGAAATGCAAACAGATTTTTTGTATTTTTATTTAGTAAGGAGACGTTGGAATTTTGATCATCTACATAACATGCCCATTACCCCGGAGTCAGTGTTATCTGAAAATTTGATAAGATATTGCCTGTCTAACATAGTCCTTAATGAACATATTGGATAGAACAGGGCCAAAAATAGAAGCTTGTTAGATATCTTAATTTGTAGTAATTTCTCAAGCTACTTACAAGACCATTTAATTTTACTGCAACTTAACCCACTTTTCTTTATCTAGCCCACTGGGATGGACTAGGAGAATCTAGGAAAATATTTTATTAAAGAAAGACAAACTACCTGTCCAAAACCACCCTTACCTAATAATTTAACCAGCACATTAAATAAAAATTTGATTCATTCTGCTCAAGCTATTTCTTAGTGAATCAGCTTCTTTTCTAATGTTTTTCATGTACCAGTGGCATTGCCATTTTTTATTCAAAAATTTATATTTCATATAAAGCCATTTGTTGCCTTAGATTCCAAATCCATTTATTATGTATTAAGCTCTGTATTTTCTAGTATTAAAAAGATAACTTCTTTAAATTTTTTAATTTAGAATTTCTAGGAATAAAAGTCTGGTATCTCAGTTTTCTATATCAATTTTCAATGTCTCTATTGTTCTCAACACCAACTCTATGTTAGAATTATCCGGAAAGATTTTAAAAATACCTATTTTGAGGACTTCTCCAGGCAAATTGAGTTTCCATATTTTGAGCCTTCTCTGTTGCTTAGTTTTATATAACAAACTGTCTTAACGTTTGGAAGATTAAAATGACAACCTTTTATGTGGTCATTACTCTGTAATTTTCTCTGCGTTCGTCAGACAGTTATTCCGCTGGAAAAGCTAAATATCTAGAGGCCACAGGGTTATGCTACACTAGGAGCCAGGGGCAGGTAAAGACTCCAAGATAAGGAGGAAAAGTGCAGGAATTTGTAGTCTTGGAGTTGGAGCAGATAGAGTTAAGATATTCAAAGTAATTGCTAAATTAGCTTCTGGAGCTAAAATTTAGGAGTTTAAATTCATTGTAGGACTACACAGAAATACAGAAACTTTGATTTCTAATTATCTCAAATCATCCAAGAGTTTGTTCATTTCCACACAAGTGAAGAAATGCACACACATGCGTGCACACACACACACACACACAAACACACAAGTAACTGAAATAAAAGAAAACCAACGATTTAATATTATCTTATATGACTTTATAAGATTGTGGAGAAGATGCTGATTAACTTTTATAAAATATTAATTCCAAAGTTTTGGCCCTGTCAAGCCTTCTAAAAAGTTCACACAGCTGGATATATTTGGAAACTATTGTATTTTGATTTTAAATATCTATTTAAATGTCTCCATGTTTTCTCACTTGTCTCTCACAGACAGATAGCTTGTTTCTGGAATCAATTACATTAACAAAATATTTTGCAGTTTTTTTAATTATGTTTGCAAGAGATGAAAACCAATTACCTAACTAGAATTTCGTAAGTATAAAATTTCAACAATATTGAGTAGGTAATATTTTCTGTATGAGAAACAAATTATATTTGTTATGAAGTATCATTATATTTCTAGGAACTATCAATTTCCTTATATCAAGACTACTATATTGCTACCTGACCCTATGATCTCCCACCAGATACATTTTTATAATGTAGCTTGGATGACGAGAGCATTAGCAATAAAGACAATCATTTTGGCTCAGTTTCTTGTTCTTTGTAACAGATGGATTTGTTATAGAAGAACCTAATGGCAATACAGACATTCTCCTACGTGTGCTACTTACACAACAAAATAAAAAAGAAGTTCAGGTTTATTCCTTTCTTCCATTTACCACACTGCAAGATTATTAAGACATACAAAATGGCTGTTTCTGTCCGGAGATATGTGAATAAGTGATTTTATGGGTTTACCACAACTATATATTGGCTTGGTGGATCATTTACTCTAAAAAGGCCAAATGTTCAGAAATAATTATTAATATTTACAGTAGAGAAAAATACCCTGTTTTTAACATAACAGTGTCTAAGTGTTAGAGATGAAAAGAAATAAAGGGCAGTCTCATTTTTTTTCTCTGTATTTATTTTTCAAAAAGCTCACAAACTTGTACTCCATCAAATCAAATTTTTAAAGTAATACATTTCTGCTAAAACTATGAAGTCCCTGGAAAATAACTGTGATCATTAAGGTTGTGTGTCATCTTGGCTGGGCCATGATTCTCAGCAATTTGGCAGTAATGATGTAGTTTGGCAGTCATATAATAACAGTGTAATCACCTCCATGATGAGATCTGATATAATGTGATCACACCCATGATGGGATGGGCTATGAGTAGCCAATCAGTTAAAAGGGAGTGTCCTTGAGGTTGCGGACTGCATCCAATATACGTGAACTTTCTGGCAAGGTCACTGGCTTTTCCTTGTTCTGAATCCTGCAGCTAGCCCCTGTTCTTCTGACCTCTATTTCTTGGACCTGAGTTAGAAGCTTGCCTGCCAGTCTCGGGATTCTCCAGCCTCTGTAGTCTGGATCTTAGGTTTGCCATCACCTGCAGCTACTAAATCAGGAGAAGCTTCCAGCCTAACCCACAGCCTTAGGATTTCCAGCCTCTATAACTGCATGAGTCATTTCCTTGATATAAGTCTCTCTTTCTTTTTTCTATATATATAGAGGCACTTCACTGGTTTTGCTTCTTTAGAGAACCTGGCCTCAGATATTTGGTACTGAGAGTGGTTCTGGAGAAACAAAAATGTAAGGATGAGTTTTCTAAATTGGTTTTTAAGTCTGTTTACTCTTAAATTTGTTGACGACTCAGTTTCCAGTAAGAAAGAGGGCACTGCTACTCCATGGCATGAAGTGACAATAGAAATACAGAAAATATCAGCACCAATAGATCAGGTATTGGTAAGACGCAACACTCTAGGTGATCACGTTTGATACTTTTCTACAATTTTGTCATAATGAGAAGTATAAGAAAACTGATTGATTGGTCCTACTTTCACTAAACTATGTGGTGAAGGGAAGTTCTCCCAATAGGCAGAACTTCAAGCAGTGAATCTGGTTGTTCCCTTTGCTTGGAAGGAGAAATGGTCAGATGTGTGATTTTATACTGATTCATAGGCTGTGGCCAATGGTTTGGCTGGATGATCAGGGACTTGGAGAGAACATGATCGGAAAATTGGAGACAAGGCATTATGGGGAAGAGGTCTGTAGATAGAGTTCTCTGATTGGGCCAAAGAAGTGAAGATATTAATGTATCATGTGAATGCTTACCAAAGGGTGACCTCAGCAGAGGAGGATTTTAACAATCGAGTGGATAGGATGATGCGTCCTGTGGAAACTAATCTTCTTATTTCCCTAGCCACTCCCATCATTGTCCAATGGGCTTGTGAACAAAGTGGTGATGGGAAAGGCAGTACCCAATATGGATAAAGTCTGCACAACTCATCTAAGGTAAATGAAGATGCTAAGAGGTATGCAAGAATAAGAGACAAGTTTGGTAAATGCTATAACATAAAATTTTACAATAGTAATAACAACCACAAAAATATATATGTAGTTACATAGATAGATATGTAAGCATACATGTGTATAGGAAGGCTCATGTGGTTATATGGATGGGCATGTATAGGGGTATCTGCGGGCATAAATATATGCATGTATTTGTATGCTACATATGTATTCACATATATAATAAAGCACATAGGTGGCACAGCTAATGATATTTCCTAGACATAACTAAATACCTCGAGGGATTGGTTTACTGGGTTTGAAGGCTTGAGACCATAGTCTTGTGGGACAACTTGATTAATTGGCATAACATAGTTCACAAAGATAAAGTTCTACATCCTAGTTTGGTGAGTAGGGTCTGGGGTCTTAAAAGATTGTGAGCAGCCATGTAAGATACAACTCTTAGTCTCGACTTGTCTGGAATAAAAGAGAATGAAAGAAATCAAAGAATCAAAAAAAGAAGCCAGTTCATAGAACTAATAGCCCACAGGAATCACTGCCTCATCTAGCCTGAGACCAGAACTGGATGGTGCCCGGCCAGAGCAGATTAACCAGTAAGCACTCTATGTACCAGCTTAAAGTAAGGAAGGTACCCACAGGCTTAATTGTGTTTAGTTACTAATCTGTAGTGCACAATTTCACCTGGGTTTTTGGAATTGTGCACTACAGATTAGTAACTAAACACAATTAGGCCCATGCATACCTTACTTATTGAATAATCCATCCCTGGTGCCTGGCTACCACTACTGAATGTTCTGACCCGGGATGCAATAGAAAGTTCTGGAGAGAAAAGGAGAAAAAAGTAGAACAAATCTCAAATTCCTTAAAAAAAAGGCCAGACTTACTGGACCAACAGATACTAGAGAAACTTCTGGAACTATAGCCTTAAGATACCCTTTGAACTTAGAACTGAAGCCACTCCCGGTATTCATCTTTCATCCAAATAATAAATTGGCTTATAAAATAAACAATATCACCATGAGTGCTGTGCTCCCTTAAATAATCAACTGTATGAGATCAAGTGGTCAACATTTACCCTAAAAGAAAATGAGACGGTAAAGAGTGGCAGGGAAGCTAGATTAATGGAAACAGAACAGAATGGAAATAATGAGAATGTTGACATATTGTGAAAAATGTAACCAATGTTATAGAAAAATTTGTATAAAAATTGTTAAAAGGGATCCTAATTTACTGTGTAAACTTTCACTTAAAACACAATAAAATATATTTTTTTAAGTAGTATGTCTCTATATTCAAGGCACTTTTCAAACGGAGATTGTTGGTTCATGAGTTTCCCTTAATCCCCAGATACACAGGGAAATACTTCCATTGAGCAAGGAGATAGTGGTACTTCAACTAACAAATTTATGTGATTCTACATTCAGTTCCAATTTTCTGAATAATAATAAAAAAATTATTTTAGAATTATCTGTCCACATGCATAAGAGTCTTTGTGTTTCTGAGGCTCCAATGGCATCTATATAACAAGAAACAAGTTAGATACCTATTTTTAAAGGATCAGGAAAATTTGGAAAAAAAGGTTATCTGAGCAGTAAAGTTTCCAAAAAATGGTACTGCAGCACTTGAAGACTATATTAAAGATAAGTATTGTACCAGACCGTCTTTATTGAATAAACATTTTTAATACTGAATATATTTCAAAATCTTTAAGTACTATTTCAAGTTTTCAAACAGGAGGCATTAAATTTTATAAAATTTTAGAGGACAATGATGTTGAAGAACAGTGAGAAGTACCTAAATTATGTATTGAAAAAAAAACACTATCTTTTTTTTAAAGGGCTGTAAATCAATACTTGTTTCTCCAGAATATTCTTACTGTTCTTTTTGATCAAGGGTATGTGGTAAGATTTTTAAAAAAATATTTATTGAGTTATAATAATCATTTGAATTTTAAAATACAAATTATCTCTGCAGAAAGCTTTGTTAGTGGATTGCATCTGGTATTTTCCCAACAGGCTTACTTATTAAAGTATAAAAGTCACATTTTAGAAGAAATGAGCAAAAATATAACTATAATTCCATTTTTATGAAATACAAAAATTTTAGGGGAGATTTAGAAGTTTTCATGGAATTATATCTTAGAGAAAAATGTAAAGGAAATAATCAGAGTAAGTTCCGGGGTTATGTAATGTTACGCAAATTTGCCCTCACTTTGAAAAGATTTAATCAACTACTCACAACAAATTCTTCATCTCAATCACCTTCATTTGCTGCTTGTGCAGCTTTTAAATCATTGAAAAGGCTATAAGCCTTTTCTTGCACTAAAGGCTGAATAAGAACTGCATGCACCTGTTGGGACTTACCTACAAACTGGACTTAAAGACACATTTAGGATCTCGTTTGTAACCCGGGGACTGCCTGTATTATAGTTCAAGTGGTTACTGTGAGTACATTTTAAAGTCACAAAGATATACAGCATTATAGAATATACAAATTTTAACAAATGATCATTATGTTGTGCTAAAAAAAAAAAAAAACCTGTTGCCTTCGAGTCGATTCCAACTCATAGTGACCCTATAGAACAGAGTAGAACTGCCCCACAGGGTTTCCAAGGAAAGGCTGGTGGATTTGAACTGCTGACCTTTTGGTTAGCAGCCAAGCTCTTAACCACTGCTCCACCAGGGCTCCGTGTTTTTTAAAAAGTGCGTGTAATTGACTACAGAAAAATGAAGTGTTTGAATGAAGAGACAAAGATGTCTTTCATTTCATGAGTGGCTGCTTGATGTATCAGTGGATCTTTCCCCGACATTTCTAGAACGTAAGCACCATGAGAAAAAAAAAAAAAAAAATTTTTTTTTTTTTTTTTTACCATGAGAACAAGGGTTTTTCTTGCCTTTTCTCTGATTAAAAAAAACTCTGGTAGCATAGTGGTGAAGTGTTATGGCTGCTAACCGAAGGGTTGGCAGTTTGAATCTGCCAGGCACTCCTTGGAAACTCTGTGGGGCAATTCTACTCTGTCCTATAGGGTCGCTATGAGTCGGAGTCGACTCGGTGGCACTGGGTTTGGTTTTGGGTTTGGTTTCTCTGATATGTTTCCAACACTTTGAATCAAACCCAGGGCACAGTAACTACTTCTTAAATGTGTATTGAATGAATGAAGAAGTCAGAGTATCTCATGTTTCTGTTCTACCAACCTCATTAACCTTCAGACTTTCCTGTTTGCAGAATAATTGTAGCAGATATCATCTCTTCACATATCTGAATATCAAAGAAGGACAAAGAAAGTTTTCCTTCCTGAACCTTTTTTGTATTTATTTAACTCATTAACTTTTGCTTTGGTGTTTGTCGTGTTCTTCCTTATGCTTTCCTGTAGTTAATTTTGTTGTCCTATTCTAAAGTGAATGCCTAATGTGTTTTTCTTCTTTTCTTTTTGATGGGCATATGTATTAAGTTTATGAAGTTTCCTGTAAGGCCTATTTAGCTGCCCCATATCTTCTGGTATGTCAGGTTTCAATTATGGTCATTTTCTAAAGATTTTGCAATTTGTGACTGAACTTCCTCTGTAACTCAAGAATTGCTTAAGAGAGTTTAGAGCTTTGTTTTGATATAATTTCTAGATGGATTGTTTTTTTTTTTTTTTTTTCCTGGTGGTATATTTTCCTAGATGTATAGGTCTATTGCATTGTGATCAGAGAAGATGGTCTACTATTTCTATTCTGGTAATATATTTTTTGTGGCCTAATAAATGGAAAATTATTATGAATGTACCATTTGCTGTTGTATTTTTAAATAATTCCCTAACAAAACATACATTTTATTCTAGTTAGATCTGTAAGTTCCATAAAGCTAAACATTCAAATAATCCTAACTAACATTAGTACAACCAAACCAAATGAGAATGTTAAAATTACCATCACTGGAAAATTGGAATATCTTAATGGCACTATAAAATTTCATATCATTTTATAAATAAAAAGTGCTAAATTAAGACATTTCTTCTCTGTCACTTAGTTGAATACAAGTCAGAAGGACAATATATAAAATCTATCTACTTGCTATTTTACTTCAGGTTCACCCATAAGGAAGAATGAGAAATCTTCTAGTTATATCACATATGCTAAAAAGGACTGCGAAAATGTTCACTAAACCATTCAACTTGCAGATTTAAATGCTAAATAAATGTAAATACAAACACTCAATAAACAAATTTAAAAAAATAAATTGATGTGACTGATTCAGTGAAAATTTTGCCCAAAGGATAAATCAAGAAATAGGTCATTGGAGTCATTTCTTTTCCTTTTCCATGTAGGTGGAAAGTTATTTCAACATCATGAAAATGTATGAAACTTTATCAACATAATTAAAATTAAGAGATTATGATAATATCAGTTCAGTGTTCTGTAATATTTCTATGATAAAAATTTGTTTTTCAAAAAAAGGAACGG
Source organism: Elephas maximus indicus (assembly GCF_024166365.1). NCBI lineage: Eukaryota > Metazoa > Chordata > Mammalia > Proboscidea > Elephantidae > Elephas > Elephas maximus. The sequence continues at coordinate 150,763,120 of NC_064822.1, forward strand.
GAATCATTTCAGTAAGCCAAACGTTAGAATTAAAATGGAAAACTATAAAAAAAAATCTATTTTCTCCAACCTTAAATTTGATCTAATTTCTCAGTCTTTGGGATACAGCTTTTTTCAAGTACTATGTTGTGTCTTATCTATTTCTGGAAAGACAAGACCAACACAAAGAGACTTTCTGTAATTTTTAGTGCCGTGTCAGACTAACTTCCTCTGAATTCCAACTGCTTTGAAATGTAATTTCAAGATCTTCTAAAAATCTTTAGTCAGGGCAGAGATCAAGGTTTTTAAACATGAATGTGTTCTGATTATTTGTGTTCCCTTACCAAAACTGAAAGCAAATTCTGCTCCTTATAAAACATTGTTGTAGAAACAGAGCAGACTCGCTACAGCTTAATATACGGCTTCACTTTCCCTGTGGAAGATGAATAATAATTGTTTTGTTTCCAGAACATCACAGAGCAATATGAAACTTGCCAAGAATAACAAACAGAACCTAGACTTAGCTCCTGCCTCTTAATCATTGGACAGATCACATGAGCACTGGATGTCATACAAAGTGAATGTAATGTTAATTCTACAGTTGAAATAAAAATATTTCACCTGCTAACAAATTTCAAAATGACTTTTGAAAGAAATGCCTTACTTTGGTTGATGATATTTATTTAATCTGCATTACAGGAGCTGTTCCTTATTGACAGGATTCTCTGGTTGGTATTTTTCTCTAAGGTTTAATCTTTGATTAAAAGAGCATGATTGACTTGAACATTTTTAATGAGTTTCTGTTAAATTCAGATGGCTCCTGGAATCTTAGAAATACATTTTATTGTTGACAGAGGAGTGCTAAAAAAAACCCACTTTGTGATACTGACATATGTGATTGGGGAGTTTATTGAATAGATTTAATTTCTATAGTTGCATTTTAGTTAAGAGTCCTGGCTCTGGAATATTTAGATTTGAGGGCAGACTGCAGCTTTTACTCTCTGTGACCTTGTAAAATTACTTCCTATCTGAATATAATGAGGATAATAGTCGACCATGTCTTATAGGGTTGTTGTGAAAATTAAATGAGATAGCCTTAGTAAAACACTTCAGAGGGTTCCAAACACATATTGAGTGTTATATAAATTGATACATATTGTTATTAATGAAGGTGAATTTATAATATAATAAAAATAATCCTGGCCAAAAACTTTTGAGCTCTGTAACCTTGGGAAAAACACATAAACTCTATTACCCCATTTTCATATCTATAAAATGACAGTTTTCATGAATGTCCAAATTATCAAATAAAACTGATATAAAGATAAAATGAGGTTATATATATAATTATGGCATATAGTCAGATGGTATTTTATTTAAGGATCTATTCTTTTCAGCATCTCACTTCAGAAATGAATTTCCTCCATATACATTAAATTAGTTGGCATCTTCTACCGTATGTCCATATTTGAAATAAATGGAAACACAAATTCAAATTTCTGTCAATTAAATGCAGTATTTGCATGTACATAAAATATTTGCCATGGCTTCGCTTTGTTAGAAATGTGCTTTATAATGTTATTTGACCTTATTCCTAATAGTTAACTACTAGCTATGTATTCATAATAGTTCATTACTTGAACTATTCAAAGCTTTCACTACAAGTGCCATATTTCTTTTATCCCTTTAGAATACTCTGGTTATAAACTTTAGCATAGAAAAAGAATGAAATTGGATGTACACTTCAAGTAAGCTATTTTGGTCACCATATCTCCCAGTAACAACTTGCTATAAATTTTTAATCCATCTTTAAAACTGATTAATCTCAGGGATGAAATAGAAGTGAAATATTTAGCCACTGAAACTTTAAAATGATTTGAATATCCAAGTAGAATTTAGAGGGATAGCTTGAAGGAAGAAAAAAAAGACGACGAAAGCAAGGAAGAATTGATGCTCTGTCTGATTTGCATTGCTGCAAAGAAACTTAAACTTTGTTATAAAAAAAACAAAACCAAACCCCTTGCCACTGAGTCGATTCTGACTCATAACAACCCTATAGGACAGAGTAGAACTGCCCCATAGGGTTTCCGAGGAGTGCCTGGTGGATTCGAACTGCCGACCTTTTGGTTAGCAGTTGTAGCTCTTAACTACTATGCCACCAGGGTCTCCAAACTTTGGTATACTGGACCAAAATATATATCGCTAGCATATGAAAATCTTTTTCCACTCAGTGTTGTGGATAAATGTATTAGGTCAATGCAGCCAAATGAATCCTTTTTGTACTCCCAAATGCTTCAATTTATTCTAACTAGTCCACTGTTTTTTGTTGTTGTTGTGTGTGTATGTGAATTCAGCTGTCTCCATGGAGATTAATTGTATGTGATTTGCACAACGGTTTTAAAGTAAGTTAAGGTGCCAGATTCAATGGTACTTAATTACATAATATGAGTCAACTGAGTCCTAAGCTGCAAATATTTGGGGACGAGATAACATGGAAAACCAAACCATATTATAAGAAATCATACCACATTTTCAATATAAGGAATATCCAAAATGTCATTTCATTGAGTTTAAGAAACCACTGTCCCACCAGGGCTCCTTAAGAACTTAGCTACTATTTTCCAGTAGGTGATTCTGTTGGGGGGCTATTCTCCATGGTGTTTCCATACATTGTGTGCCAGCTTTTGATCTGAATTATCTTTTCAAGGACGTTTGTGCAGTCAACAGCCTGGGAGGATAGAGATAGTGTCTTCACGTGTCAGTGGGAAGATTTGTTTCCTGACCAGGGTGATACAGAACGTATCTTCTCAGGGGCAAAAATGCTGCACGTTTGATTGGCACCTCCTTTATACAATTGGGAATTTCCTAAGTTCAGGGTTCTTCAGCTATGACAGGGGTGCACTGTGGGTGCACCCTGTCCCTAGGCAGTTCCATGTCTTCCCCCTGGGTCTCCGTGTGCAACTGGTTCAAACATGAATCTCATGCTGTCTGCTGTGTTGTGAGTAATAAAATCCCTTGTCTCTCTGCCCCAGGGGTCTTGGACCTTCTGCCAGCATCTAAGTAACTGCAGCAGAGTAACATGTTTGCTTACAATTAGGGTAAAATCTCAGACTTTTCATAATTTTTGACATAACCAATTTGTTTCAAGAATTGTTTACTGACAACTTACTGTTAAGGTCACTGTGCTAAGTGCTTCATGGCGATAAATGCAAAGAATTATGTGAGTCAGATCCTAAAGGTGCTTCCATTAGAGATGGGGAAGTAAGTAACACAAGTGGTGTACACTTACGTTTGATAATTCAGAGGAGGAAATTATTTATCCTGACACAAAAGCAAAACCAAAACAAACAAACAATAACATTTTCAGATGACAAGTGTACAATGTGGGGTAGTGAAGCAGTGACACAGGTAGAAGAGTTTCTGGCCTGTTTTTGTAATGAAAAGTAGATAAGTGTGGCTTAATTTCATATTTTGTAGAGTGGTGTGAGGAGCCCTAGTGGCAATAGTTAAGTGCTGGGTTGCTAAACGCAAGATTGCTAAACCCACCCAGCGACTCCATGGGACAAAAGACCTGTCAATCTGCTGCCTTAAAGATTACGCCTGTTGGGGTTGATTCCGACTCAAGGCGACCCTATAATACAGAGTGGAACTGCCCCATAGGATTTCAAAGGAGTGGCTGGTGGATTCAAACTGCTGACTTTTTGGTTAGCAGCCTGAGCTTGCCTTAGCTCTTAATCACTGCACCATCAGGGCCGCCCTTCAAGACTACACCCTAAGAAATCCTATGAGGCAGTTCTGCTCTGACCTATGGGGTCGCTGTGAGTCTGAATCAACTGGAGGGCACACAACAAAAACAGTGGGGCCCATAAGTATGCGACTGAAGTGGTAATTTAGATCAGATAAGAAAATGCTTGAAGGCGAAGTGTGTCCGCAGATGAGCAACATCTTGCATATGTTACTGTAACCCGACCCTGGGAATGCCAGTAAATTTTCGTAAGCCCTTAAACTAGCCCAGAAGGGCCAGCTGTGACTGCTAATTGACTTCAGCAGAAAACACAGCAATAGGTGGAATGAATCAGGAGTAAAATTATCACCTGTACCCGTTCTGAAGTGTTACCTGCACGTTCCTGGCTGCCTTCTAGACTTTTCCCTCCTCAGCACACCTATGCAGCCACCATCTTGCTGGCCAAATCACATATAAGCCCTGCTTCCCAGTGAATTTTCTTTTTTTTTTCCCAGTAGCACGGTGAGTCAGATCTGAGGAATTTCCTCCCAGCTTCTTGCTCTGAGCATTACAATAAAGTTACTTTCTCTTTCTCAAAGACCAGTGTTCAGATAATTGGCAAGTCTGAGTGCGCTGGACAAGGGTTCACCTTCCCAGGTTTGGTAACATTACAAAATATTGCTTCCCTTCCCAACCTGCCAGGATCCTGCAAGGATCTCCCTTGTGGCCTAGCTTACCTGGAAGCATACAGGAAAGGGAATTCTGGAAAATGTAGTTCAGACTAGCCCAGTTGCCACATTACAAAGCCATCACAGGCCTTAATATGCAGATATTGGAATGCCTTTGCAGATTTTGAGTTATTTTTCTTTTTTTTAATCAAATACCACAGAGATTATTAACAATTCTCATGGTATATAAAAATACACAAACTAATTTGAGAAGCTGGATCTTGAAGACAAGCTAGTTATTTTGAAAATATTTATAAATCTGTCATTAACAGTTTGCAAAACATGTGCTTTATTAACCTCAGCTAATCATCTTTCTCCCACACCGCCTACCAGGAAAATAAGATTTTTAAAAAATATATCTAAATACTACTCAAATAATCAGTCTATCAAAAACACAATGAAATGCTTTTGAAATATATAAAATATATATATGCAATATACAAATATATATGTTTTATATATATTATATATGAAATATATAAAAGTTTAATCTTATTATAAACATTAGCCATAAAACTAGTCTTGAACTCTTACCTCAAGTATTTTGATCCTTTTTAGGAAAAGACTAATTCTTAATTGCCTTCTTGACAAAAGAACATATACTCAACAGTTTTCAAATGCCAAATATTGTTTACCAAAGTAAAATTAAGAACAAGAACAATAACACAGATATGTAGATTATACTGTATATATGTATGAATAAAATCAATTTTTTTTTCTAGAAATAACATCCAATTATTTTTATTATGCAGAATATTTGGGAAATACAGAAAGGGAAGGAAATAATCTGACATTTTGGGAGAGAAAATTTAAAGTAAATTATTTACAAGCATTTTGGATAGCTAGAGTCCTGAAACACCTGGCTTTAGTAGCTGTGTGATGCTATCAGTTGGAATCAACTCTATGGCAACAGGTTTGTTTTGTTTGTACTCACCTCCTTCCCTTAGTCTGTAGAAGGAGAGCATTTTCTCCCCAGTTTTTGGATCAGAAAACAATCAACCATCCCTCATATCTTTTTTTATTTTAGATTGTTGTTCTCCTGTGTCGTGAGTACATCCGATTCATAGCGACCCCATATGAGGGAGTAGAACAGCCCCGCAGGGTTTGCTAGGCTGTAAATCTTTATGACAGCAGGTTGCTAGGTCTTTTACCCCACATATGGGCTGATGGGATCAAACCACGAACTTTCAGTTAGCAGCCAGCTCTTAACCATTGTGCCACATCTAAATGTGGAAATGAATAATCTCTTCTCCAATAAATCTATCTTTCCCACAATCATATCTATCTTTCCTCAACAAACGTAGTACTGGGTGCACTCGATTTAGTTCAGCACTCTATATACGGTCCAAAACAAAAAAAATTGCCGTCCAGTTGATTCTGACTCACAGTGACGGTATAGAACAGAGTAGCACTTGGAAGCCCCACAGGGTTTCCAAGGAGTGCCTGGTGGATTTGAACTGCTGACCTTTTTTGATTAGCAGCCTGAGCTCTTAACCAGTAAGCCACCAGGACTGGAAATTATGATACTGGCTTTTACTTAGTAGCAAGACAGAATAAATTAAGCTGGTTTTATCAATTAATCTGATTCAGCTTGGCCACCTAGTCTGGATCATTCAGAATCAAAAATTTATAGGCTCATTTCACTGTCCTAAACAAGAGCCCTGGTTTAGCACCTAATAACAGGGACAACCTCCCAAAACCCAGAGAGTAAAAGAACATAGACCTATCAAAAACCTTTAGGAAGGTTTGTTTCTGTTTGTTTTAAGTTACATGGTCTATTTTAAATGATAGGGACTTCTTTTTGTACCTAAAAGAATGGAGTGTGAAGACAGTGTCACAAGTTTTAGTGCATTTAATTCAGCTTTCGCTAAGCCTAAAATGGAGAAAGCATGAATAAATACTAAACTCCCTGTCTTAGAACTGTCTGAAACAGATTTTAATAAATTACATTTTGTACTGCAATTCAAGCATTGAGCTGCCAAAGTTATGGTTAATAGAGTGGCATTCTTATAAAACAGCAACAGTTCTAAGAGAATTTTGTTATACATTGCTATCACATCAATATTGAAAAGTGCTATAAATATTGCTGCAATAAAATAACTGAATAGGAAAAGAATACATTTCCTTGAATTATGTTGTTAATTCACTTTTGTATCAGGTTATAAAGTATAATGATAATAATTGCCACCAAAATTTGAAAAATAATTTTTGAAATATAGAACGGAATTACTATTGGCCTGGTATAGGCTTTGAGAGAATATTCATAAATATTTATTTTAATAGAAGGACTCTAAACTGAAAGTATACATTTTTTTTAAACTGAAAGTATACTGTTTATTGGAGGGCCATAATGAAAAGACATGAAAAACTATTAAAGGTGTCAGTAATGTTAAAATTCTTAATGGAGTTTTTGGTAATATTTAAGCACATTTCTTAAAATTTAAAATCGGCTGTTTTTAAAAAGTCACCATTTTAGTAAATCAGTTTTTTTTAAGACAATTTTCAAATTCTAGCAAATTAAAATTGACTTCTCCATATAGTGAAGTAACCACAGTAGTTTCTTAATAGCTGATACCAAAATTGTTCAATGACAGAGAATAGTGTTTGTTTAAAGAATTATATTGATTTTCCTGGGAAGTGTATTAGTTTCCTAGGGCTGCCAAAACAAAACACCACAAACAATGTGGCTTAAAACAACAGAATTTTATTGTCTCACAGTTCTAGAGGATAGAAGTCCAAATTCAGGGCATCAGCAAAGCCACTTTCTGTGAAAAATATAGGCAAAAATCTTTCCTAGCTTCTGGTGGTTCCTGGCACTCCTTGGCATTCTTTGGTTTGTAGATGTAGTGCTCTAATCCTTACCTCTGACTTTGCATGGCTCTCTTTCCTTTGTGCCTGTGTATTGGATTCTATTGTGTCTCTCCAAAATACGTAATGAAGTCTTGGCCCCTGAACCTGTGGATGTGATTCTTTTTGGAAATAAGGCTTTTCTTTTATTATGTTAAGGAAGCCATACCAGACCTCATTAGGTCAGGGTAGGGTGGGTCCTAAACTGAATCACTTCTGTCTTATAAAGAAAAGCGTAATAGAGACACACACAAGGGGAAGACACCATATGAAGACAGACACACAGAGCAAGCAATATAAAAACCCAGGAACACTAAGGATCACCAACTGTCTTAAGTTGGGTTCTCTAGAGAAGCAAAACCAGTAAAGCTTATAAATATATATAGAGAGAGATTTATCTCAAAGAAACAGCTCATTCAATTGCAGAGGCTAGAACATTCCAAGTCCTTGGATCAGGATAGAAGCCATTTCCATTTCATGCAGCTCCAGAAACTGGTGAACCCAAGATCAGCAGGTTGGAGAACAGGGCTCCCCCTCACAGGCTCTGAAGGTCAAGGAATTACAAGATCGGCTGGTAAAACCACAAGTTTTCTCCTGATTCATGTAGCTGCAGGGGCTGGTGAATCCACGATCAGCAGGTCAGGGAGCAAGACTCTTGCTTGCAAGCTGTAAAGATCGATGAATTCCAAGATCAACAGGTAAGCTGCTAGCTCAAGTACCAAGAACCGGAGGTCAGACAAGAGGCAGCTGCTGGATCCAGAACAAGCCAAAAACCTTGCCAAGCTGAGCAGGAAGGCAGTAGGTGGTACAAGGTGGAGAGATGATGGATGAGGGGGGTGGTAAGCTGCCATAGGCCCTACCCCTACTGGTACCACTCAGCAGATTCCATCATGGGGGTGATCCCATATCAAATTTTAACAAGGAAGTGATCACAACACTATATAACTGCCAAAACACTGAGAATTATGGCCTAGCCACGCTGACAATCTTAACCATCATACCAGGGATCACCAAAGAACACCGAGGAATGACAAAGATTGTGAAAGAACACCAAGGAAATCCTGGGGCTACCAACAAAGAAGAACTTCCTCATGGAGCCACATCCTAAATTCAGACTTCTAGCTGCTTGAACTGTGAGAAAATACATTTCTGTTCTTTAAAGCCACCCATTTTGGGTAGTAGTGTCGTCGTTGTTATGACAGTACTATGTAATAACACAGCCTGTGTCTCCTGTTTTATAAGGATTCCAGTCATGTTGGATTAGTATGACCTCATATTAACTTAATAACATCTTCAAAACCCTATATCCAAACAAGATCATATTCACAGATACCAAACCAAAAAAAAAAAAAACCAAACCCAGTGCTGTCGAGTTGATTCCGACTCATAGCAACCCTATAGGACAGAGTAGAACTGCCCCATAGAGTTTCCAAGGAGCACCTGGCAGATTCAAACTGCAGACCCTTTGGTTAGCAGCTGTAGCACTTAACCACTACGCCACCAGGGTTTCCTTCACAGATATCAGAAGTTAGGAATTCAACATGTCTCTCCGAGGACACAATTCAACTTGTAACAAGGAAGAAGGGTAGGCTTTTAGCTTATGGGTTTGCATGAACCAAGGAGCAGGAACATTGTTCTGCATCACAAGTATGCAGAGATTGGAAACAGGGAGAAAAAAGACAATGCAGGAAGAAGATAGACAGTCAAGGAATGCTGTGGTCCACCATAGCTGGAGTTGCCGAAATGGTTGAGGAACTTTTAGTTAGATTCCCAACATTGATTTTGAAGTGATTTTGTTCCAAGGAGAAAACTCTCTCATCTTCCTTAATCTTTTGAAAAGTCTGTTATCCCTCCCACCTCTCTAAAAGCAAACAAACAAAACTAAGGATTAGCAATCTTTGATTCTTCTCTTTGGTTCAGTAGCCATCTTATTGTTCTGTTAACAGTACCTCTAAGCAGTGGGTTTTCAGTTTTAGCATTCGTCAGAATTATCTGATGGATTTTTTAAAACAGAGTGCTGAGATTCAACACAGAGTTTTTGATTTAGTAAATCTAGGGTATGGTCCAACATTGTGATTTTGGGACCAGATTTTGAGAAGAACTAATCTAATTGCTATTCTAAGTAGGTTGTTGTCATTCTTAGGTGCCGTTGAGTCAGTTCCAGCTCATAGCGACCCTATGTCCAACAGAAGGAAACACTGCCCAGTCCTGTACCATCCTCACAATTGTTGTTATGCTTGAGCCCATTGTTGCAGCCACTGTGTCAGTCCATCTTGTTGAGGGTCTTCCTCTTTTGGGCTGATCCTCTACTTTACCAAGCATGATATCCTTCTCCAGGGACTGGTCCCTCCTGATAACATGTCCAAAGTACGTGAGACAGATCCTCACCATCCTTGCTTCTAAGAAGCATTCTGGTTGTACTTCTTCCAGGACAGATTTGTTCATTCTTTTGGCAGTCCATGGCATATTCTTTGCCAACACCACAATTCAAAGGCATCAATTTTTCTTCAGTATTCCTCATTAATTGTCCAGCTTTCACATGCATATGATGCAATTGAAAATACCATGACTTGGGTCAGGTGCATCTTAGTCTTCAAGGTGCATCTTTATTTTTCACCAGTTTAAAGAGATTTTTTGCAGCAGATTTTCCCAATGCAATGAGTCTTTTGATTTCTTGATTGCTGCTTCCACGGGTGTTGATTGTGGATCCAAGAAAAATGAAATCCTTGACAACTTCTATCTGTTCTCTGTTTATCATGATATTGCTTATTTTTTCAGATGTGAAGATTTTTGTTTTCTTTATGTTGAGGTGTAATCCATACTGAAGGCTTGGTCTTAATCTTCATCACTAAGTGCTTCACTTTCAGCAAGCAAGATTGTGTTATATGCATATCGCAGGTGTCTTCCTCCAATCCTGATGCTGTGTTCTTCTTCATAGAGTCCAGCTTCTAAAATTATTTACTTAGCATGCAGATTGAATAAGTATGGTGAAAGGGTACGACCCCAACACACACCTTTCTTGACTTCAAACCACACAGTATCCCCTTGTTCTGTTCAAATGACTGCCTCTTGATCTATGTAGGTGAGTCTCATTATTTTCTCTATTATAAACCTAGCTCAAACCAACATCATCTCTCACTTGACTAATAGCTTCCTAATTAGTCTCTCTACTTCTCCTCTTTCCCTCACCCTCATATTATTCATTCTCTATTCAACAGCTGAATAGTCATTCAAAATTATAAATTAAATTGAGTAAATATAATTTCCTTGAAAAGTCTTGTAAATAAACTGGGCTACTTTACCCTACTTCCTCCCAACCCCCAAATAAATATTGATTTATTCTTTTAGAATTATGTACCACTCCTACTCAATAGTTTATTTTTCATAAAATATTAGTTTCGTGACATAAAGGATCTTGTCTTTCCTGCCGTATCCCTGGTCCTAGACAGTGTCTAGCCCAAATTGTAGATTCCCATTAATATTTATTGAAAAAACAGACAAAATGTCATGTGTGTGTTGGAAGTTGTATTGCTGTTTTGTAAAAATTAAAGAAGAGGGCAGAATTTCATATCAAGTTAAACATGGTAGGAGAAAATGATATGGGTGAGATAATAAAACAATCCCTAAACTGAATTAATTCCCTAGAATAGCAACTCTGAGATAAAGATGATAAGAATATCATTTTTCTTTCCCTACTCCTGGGAATTTTAATACCACTTGGGGTCTGGGCTTACAGGTGCTAGAAGGGGTATTAAAGCAATTTTCTCTAGAACTGAAGGGAAAGGGTGGTACCAAATTTAGAAATAGATATAAATAAGTAAATCTGTCCCTTCTTTGCCAATCAGTTTGTTTCAGATAACAATGGTATTAGGATATAATTGGTAGCTGTATTTATATTTACACTTGAGTGTATATATTTTGGGGCCCTGATGGTACAGTTGTTAAGTGTTTGGTTACTAATCAAAAAGTCAGCAATTTGAATCCACTAGCCACCCTATGGGGCAGTTCTACTCTGTCTTATAGGGTCACTATGGGTCATAAGCAACTCGATGGAAATAAGTTCTTTTTTTTTTTGGTATACATTTTAGAATTTGCCAAACTCAAATAACCCTTGACAATTCGATTTGATTCTTAAACTCATAAGATTTATCAGTTTTATTTCTATAATCTTAAAATTATTTAAATCTATGTCTAAACACAAATACGTGTGCATACACACATACATACACACACACACGCTAGAACACGATTCGACTATATTGGACGTTACAAAAATATTAAGACATTCATATACTAGGCACAGCAAAAAACAAACAAACTCATTGCCTTCAAGTCAATTTCGACTTATGAACCCCATTTGTTACAGAGTAGAAATGTAACAAATTCAAGCCTCAAGTTGCAATAGTGAAGGATTCTATGGGGAAAATATTAAACAACACAGAAAGTATCAAAAGAAGATGGAAGGAATACACAGAGTCATTATATCAAAAACAATTGGTCAATGTTCAACCATTTCAAGAGGTAGCATAGGATCAGGAACCGATGACACTAAAGGAAGAAGTCCAAGCTGCACTGAAGGCATGGGCAAAAAACAAGGCTTCAGGAATTGATGGAATGTCAATTGAGATGTTTCATCATACAGATGCAACACTGGAGGTACTCACTCATCTATACCAAGAAATTTGGAAGACAGCTACCTGGCCAACTGACTGGAAGAGATCAATATTTATACCTATTCCCAAGAAAGGTGATCCAACTGGATGTAGAAATTATCGAACAATATCATTAAAATCACATGAAGCAAGCAGAATTTTGCTTAAGATCATTCGAAAACTGCTGTAGCAGTATATCAACAGGGAACTGCCAGAAATTCAGACCAGATTCAGAAGAGGACCTAGAACCAGGGATATCATTGCTGATGTCAGAAGGATCCTGGCTGAAAGCAGATAATATTAGAAGGATGTTTATCTGTGTTTTATTGAGTATGCAAAGCATTCGACTGTGTGGGTCATAACAAAGTATGGATAACATTATGAAGAATGGGAGTTCCAGAACACTTAATTGTGTTCATGAGGAACCTGTACATAGATCAAGAGGCAGTTGTTCAGACAGAACGAGGGGATACTGCATGATTTAAAGTCAGCAAAGGTATGCATCAGGGTTGTCTCCTTTTACCATACCTATTCAATCTGTATGCTGAGCAAATAATTCAAGAAGCTGGACTATATGAAGAAGAACGGGGCATCAGGATTGGGGGAAGACTCCTTAATAACCTGCGTAATGCAGATGACACAACCTTGCTTGCTGAAAGTGAAGAGGACTTGAAGCACTTGCTGATGAAGATCAGAGACCACAACCCTCAGTATCGATTAGACCTCAACGTAAAGAAAACAAATATCCTCACAACTGGACCAATAAGTAACATCATGATAAACGGAGAAAAGACTGAAGTTGTCAGGGATTTCATTTTTCCTGAATCCACAATCAACATCCATAGAAGCAATAGTCAAGAAATCAAAATACACATTACATTGGGCAAATCTGCTGCAAAGGACCTCTTTGAAGTGTTGAAAAGCAAAGGTGTCATCTTGAAGACTGAGGTGCACCTGACCCAAGCCGTGGTGTTTTCAATCGTATCACATGGATGCAAAAGCTGCATGATGAGTGAGGAAGATGGAAGAATTGTTGCCTTCAATTATTGTGTTGGCAAAGAACATTGAATATACCATGGACTGCCAAAAGAAGGAACAAATCTGTCTTGGAAGAAGTACAACTAGAATGCCCCTTAGAAGCAAGGATGACAAGACTGTGTCTTACGTACTTTGGATATGTTGTCAGGAGGGATCAGTCCCTGGAGAGGGGCATCATGCTTGGTAAAGTACAGGGTCAGCAGAAAAGAAGAAGACCCTCAATGAGATGGATTGACACAGTGGCTGCAGCAAAAATTGTGAGGACGGTGCAGGACTGGTAGTGTTTCATTCTGTGGTACACAGGGTGGCTATGAGTCAGAACCAAATCGAAAACACCTAACAGCAACAACAACAACAGAACTGTTTCTTAGAATTTTATTGGCATAACGTTTACGGAACCAAATCACTAAGCATCTCTTCCAGAGAGACTCTGAATGTGTCCAAACCACCAACCTTTAGGTTACAGACCAATTGCAAACCACTTGCACTGACCAGGAACCTGAAATATAGAAAGGGGACAATAATATAAGCTGATTTTTGCTCTTTTTTTTCTAATATGGTGACTCAGTTATCACATTTTAAGAGCTTTACTTATAGTTCTGTCTTTTAAAAATATTTGTTTTTTAATTACCCATGGAAATTCAGATTTCAGTAATTTGATTTTATTTTCACTTTTCTTCATATTCCAGCTCTCCCATTTCTCATCCTGTGACTTGGGGCTAGATGATTACCTTCTCTGTGCTTCAGTATCCTCATCTATAAAATGAGACTACTAATATCACCTATATCAAGAAGTTGCTTTGAAGAGTCAGTCACTACAAATACTCAACAAATTGTCGGTATTATTATTTGTATTTTATTGTTTTTATTATTATTACTAACCACGATGCTTCCATATTTTGGTTTGTTTAACACAAACCAGAAGCCATTCTTGGCCAAGGGCATAGGACGATGAAAAGCAGTCAAAAATGAAGTGATACAATGAAAGAAAATGATGGTGTCACAAGGTAGAAATCTTGACCAGGAGGTGGGAGCTTATCTGGCTGAAACATAGGGATTATGCATATGAGCCAGCTGGCTCAGGTAGCAAATGGTTTTAGAAAATAAAGTTGTCTGGCTCTCAACACATGATTGTAAAGACTGGGAAATGGAACAAAATAATAATTTATTGAACACAGGCTACCTGCTAGGTAATTCCATTCATGTCATATTTCAGGGTTGTCCACATTTTTGTTTTCACAGAATATAAAAGAAAAAAAAATACAGAAACCAGGTAACTTGTAGGATATTACACATTTTCAACCTATATATTCAGAATTCAGTTTTAGCTTTGTCATAGTCAATAACTTTTTTCTATCAGAGTGTCTTTTGGATGGAAATAAAAGATGAATTTGTAAATGTTTCCGATACACAAATAAAATCAATCCATAATCTGAAGACTGCCTTCATTTTATATCAAAACCAAAAAAAAAAAAAAAAAAACCTCTCTTCTTGGGAATGCAGCTTCCTAGAGTCAAGAGTAACAAGATTGGAGCATAGGCTTCTAGGACCTTCAGGGGATGGAGTAAAGAGGGCACTGCATTGGGCAAAGACAAGCAATCCCATGATTTTAAAATTAACATCCCGGACAAGGCATCATCCTCATTGAGGAATGACCTTGGCCTCTCTCTAAACTAAAAATCCCCATGCTCAGCTAACCCATGAAGGAAGGTCCACACTAGGACACTGGAAAACTAACGAGGTGAAAAATGTGTCCACCACAGCCCAAAGCTACTAGTCCACATGTGGGACTTGTAAGTTAAAACGTACATTGTGACTCATCCCCCCTCCACCAGGTTTTTATTTGATGAAGTATTGGATGGGACCTAAGAATTTATATAACAAGTAGGCTGTGAGACAGTAGATTCTGAGATGGTGCTGATGCTGCTGATTCAGGCCCCATGCTTTAAGAACCACTGGTCTAAGCCACTCATTTTCGAAGAGTATAAACAGGCTGTCACTGGTGTTTGTCCAATATTACACAGTAAATAAGATTGGAAGGGTAAAAAGAAGGAAGGACCATTGAAATTTGTCCACTGGAAATTCTATGCAGTTATTCTTGCCTTAATAGCACGGTTGTGGCCTTGTCCAAGTTTGAAGTTATAGCTACAATGGTACCTAGCCATTTCTGGAGTAAGTAAACCATTAGAAAAATAAATTAATATAATATATTTGATGTTGGTTTCTCATAACTCATGATAACTCTTCTCTTGAAACTCATTTCACCAAATACTAGTAGGGCATTTTAATGTTGCAAAGAAAATTGATGAAAATATTTTCACCTAGTTAGTCTTCCATTGCTGAAATGCATTAGAAAAAATTGGGCTGTGTAAAATATGGAGTAAACGTATAATTTTAATGGAAAATCAATTTTACCTTCCAGGCAATATCAGATGAATTGGAAATGATTACCTGGAAAACTGTCTCGATAATTATTTTTATGCTAACCTGGGGCTCATCCAACCTCATAGGAAAAAATAATTATCTGACAGGGGTAGTGAAAGGGGAAGGACCACCATTTGTACATTAGCAAATCTGAGGTGGTTATAAAATTTACAATGTTTTTTTAACATATTCATATACAAAAATATGTTGCTCCAAGTTTATTGAAAGTTCATGCTAGTAATTATGACCATGAAAACATTTACTGTTATCACTTATTGTTTAATTGCATATTTATTGATCTACCAAATAAAATTCTCCAGCTATCCATAATGGTTGGACAACCTTTTAATTCCATGACTCCACTGTTCTATTTAATTTTCTATGTGACACTCCATGTAGCACAAACATAAATGTTAGATATTTCATTTGATAAACAACTGATGCTCAAATATTATAATGAAATGTGCAAGGACCTGTAGTTAGAACATGAAAAGAGGAAAACACACTCAGTATTTCGCAAGCTGAAAGAACAGAAGAAAAAACTCAAGCCCCAAATTGAAATATTGAAGAATTCTACAGGGAAAATATTGAATGACCCAGGAAGCATCAGAAGAAAATGGAAGGGATACACAGAGTCACTGTACGAAAAAGTACTGGTCAACCTTCAACCATTTCAGTAAGTAGCATATGAACAAGAACTGTTGGTATTGAAGGAAGAAATCCAAAAAGCACTGAAGGAAATGACAAAAAAACAAGGCTCCAGGAATTGACAGAATGCCAGTTGAAATCTTTCAACAAACAGATGCAGAACTGGAGGTGCTCACTCATCTATGTCAAGAAATTTGGAAGACAGCTTCCTGGCCAACCATCTGGAAAAGAACCATATTTATGCCATACCAAAGAAAGGAGATCCAACAGAATGTGAAAATCACTGAACAATATTGTTAATATCACACACAAATAAAATATTGCAGAAGATCATTAAGAAGTGGTTGTAGCAGTACTTCGACAGGGAACTTCCAGAAATTCAAGCCATGGTAAGAAGAGGATGTGGAACTAGGGATATCATTGATGATGTCAGATGGATCTTGGCTGAAAGCAGAGAATACCAGAAAGATGTTTACCTGTGTTTTATTTACTATGCAAAGGCATTTGACTGTGTGGATCATGAAAAATTATGGATAACATTGTGAAGAATGGGAATTCCAGAACATTAAATCGTGCTCATGATGAACGTGTACATAGACCAAGAGGCAGTCTTCGAACAGAATAAGGGAATACTGAGTGGTTTAAAGTCAGGAAAGCTGTGTGTCAGGGTGGTATCCTTTCATCAAACTTATTTAATCTGTATGTTGAGAAAATAATCTGAGAAACTGGACTATATGAAGAACTCAGGATTGGATGAAGACTCATTAACAACCTACGATATGCAGATGACACAGCCTTGCTTGCAGAAAGCGAAGAGGACTTGAAGCACTTACTGATGAAGATCAAACACTATAGCCTTCAGTATGGATTGCAACTCAACATAAGGAAAACAAAAATCTTCACAAGTGGACCAATAATCAACATCATGATAAACGAAGAAAAAGTTGAAGTTGTCAAGGGTTTCATTTTACTTGGATTCATAATCAAAGCTCATGGAAGCAGCAGTAAGGAGCATCAGCAGCAGACATGTTGCACTGAGCAACTCTGTTGCAAAAGACCTGTGTAAAGCATTGAAAAGCAAAGATGTCTCTTTGAGGACTAAGATGCATCTGACCCAAGCCATGGTGTTTTCAATTGCCTCATATGCAATGAAGAAGGAAGGCTGAAGAAGAATTGACATCTATGAATTATGATGTTGGGAAAGAATATTGAATATACCATAGACTGCCAGAAGAATGAAAAAATCTGTCTTGGGAGAAGTACAGCCAGAATGCTCCTTAGAAACTAGGATGGTGAAACTTTGACTCATGTTTGGACATGTTGTCAGGAGGGACCAGTCCCTGGAGAAGGACATCGTGCTTAGTAAAGTAGAGGGCCAGTGACAAGAAGAAGACCCTCTATGAGATGGATTGGCGCAGCGGCTGCAACAACGGGCTCAAGCATAATAATGACTGTGAGGATGGCACAGGACTGGGCAGCATTTTGCTCTACTGTAGGGTTGCTAAGAGGTGGAACTGATTTTTCAGCACCTAGCAGCAAACACAGGAACCCTGGTGGTGTAGTGGTTAAGAGTTTGGCTCCTAACCAATAGATGGGAAGTTTGAATCCACCAGGCACTCTTTCAAAACCCTGTGGGGAAGTTCTACTCTGTCTTTTAGGGTTGCTATGAGTCGGGCTCAGAATCGACTCAATGAAAATGGGTAACGACAACAAGAAAATTGCCATTCTTAGTGGTTGTGAGAATGAATGTGAACAGTACTGCTAATCAACTGCGTCTACAACAGTGATGTGACATTTAGTTACACACTGTCATTTGTAACAAGTACCTAGAAAACCTAAGAAGTAAAAAATGAAAGAGTAAAGAATATTGGCTTTTAAAGGCAATGTATTAGTTATCTATTGCTCTGTAACAAACTACCACAAATTTAGCATCTTAAAACAACTGAAATTTATCATCTCACCATTTCTATTGGACAAGAGTTCAGGTACAGGTTAGATGTATGAAATAAAGTGTTACTAAGGGCTGCAATCTCATCTGAGGCTCAGGATTTTCTTCCAAGTCCATTGGCTGTTGGTAGAATTCAGGGCCTTGTGGATGTAGGAATACGGTCCCCATTTTCTTGTTGGCTATTGGGAGGGGGGCCTCTTTGAGCTCCTAGAGGTTGTCCTCAGGTCATAACCAAGAGGCTCTCTTACAACATGGCAATTTACTTCTTCAAAACCAGTAGGAGAATCTCTCTCACACTTTAAAGATCCAAATCCCTTTTAAGGGGCTTATCTGATTTGGTTAGGTCCACCAGCATAATCTCTCTTTTGATTAACTCAAAGCCAACTGGTTTGCAACCTTAACCAAAACCAAATCAAACTTGATGCCATCAAGCGGATTCTGACTCATGGTAATCCCAAGTGTTCCAGAGTATAATTGGCAAGGGTTTTCTTGGCTGTAATCTTTAAAGAAGATCACCAGACCTTTCTTCTGTGGTGCCACTAGGTTGGTTCAAATCATCAACTTTTATATTAGCAGTAGAGTGCAAACTGTTTAGACTACCCACGGACCCTCTGCAAAAATCTCTTCACCTTTGTCATATTATGTAATCTAGCTATGAAAATCCATTATATTCATAGTCTCTCTTATACTCAAAGAGAGATTAAATAAAATGTGTATACCAGAAAGAGGCAAACTTAGATGCTATCTTAGGATTCTGGCTCCCACAGGCCACTTTTTATATTATACTTATTTTTATAATTTTATTGTAACATATTACATTTTGGTTATGAAAAATTTGAGAAGTACTGAAAAGAATAAAGAAGAAAAATATTTTCTGTATTCTACCACCTACAGGTTATCAAATTAACATTTTGGCTTGATTTATTTCCCTCAAATGTTTCTCTCTTTATATGTATGTATAAATGTATCCTTTTTTTAACTATTAGATTTTGCTGTAATACAATTTTGTATCTTACTTTTTCACTTAAAATACCAGAAACATTTTCTTGTGTTATTTATATTATACTAAAACAATTTTTCCAATGACTGCATAGGATTTATTATATGGATGAATCATTTTATTTGATCAGTTCCTTAAGTTCATTTTCATTGTTTCCATATTTTAACTATTATTGCAATAAATACCTTGTATATTAATCTTTATTTGCATCTCTGTTTTATTCTGATAAAGTTTATGGTAGAATGCATTGGCAGGCATAATTTTTCATGCCTACCTATATCCATGCCTTTGGTAATGCTTCTTTCCTTCACTGATCTGAGCCTGGCCATTTGACTACATTGACCAATGGGATGGTACAAAATTTGATTCAAGCAAAATATTAAACTACCCTCTGTACAGTCTAACACCCTTTCTTGGACCCTTGCCACTGCCACAAAAATGTCTCCAGGATAGCCTGTGGAGAAATGTGAGAATCACGTGGAACAGAAGCAAGTAGCCCCAGCTAAGGTCAGGAAGACCTCAGCTTACTACCAGCTGACTGCATGCACATGAGAGAGCCCAGTCAAGATCCTTAACTGAGTCTGGTCCAGATCAGCAGATCACCTATCTAACCCATAGACTCATGAGAAATAATAATTGGTTGTTATTTTAAACCACTAAGTTTTGGAGGTGGGTAATTAACCAGCAAAAGCTAACTTATACAAAGTTTTAGAAGTGAACAGCAAAGGATAAATTTAGAAGTATTAAAAAATTGCCAGGCAATGGGCAATTATTTAGCCCAAGAAGCACGCAAAGACCTGCTGAAACAAGAGAGATGAAAATTGCTTTTATATCAGGAAAGGAGCAGGCTGCTTTGTAAAGACATTAAATATATCATTGAGAAGAAACACAATCCAGAACACTGGGTTGAGACATGCAAACAACACAAAGACATAAAATGCTCCTTCCACTGTGAGTTCCAGAATTTCTCCCTCTGATGTGACAAAGCTCATGGTCACATTCCTACAAGACCCTACTCGGCCACCATCCAAGGAATACAACATTTTTTAAAAACTTCCTTGAAAATACAGCCTTTAAAGTTCAGTGGCATGCGTAACACCCTCAACAAACTGAAGCTTTCCACAGACACACACAGACACACACACACACACGTGACCATAAGTCAAAAAAAAAAAAACAAACCCATTTCCATTAAGTCAATTCTGACTCATAGTGGCCCTCCCCCTCCCTAAATTCCATTTAACTTAGGCAAAAACTTGACTTAATTTTAGAAACAGTCAGCAGAGATCAATAACCATAAACACCCTTGTTTCTTTCCTCTCCATTTTTTATATTCTTCTGTAATAAGGGCCCACAGAGTCACTAAATGGAACAGAGTTAAGGAAATTAAAATTGGCACAAAGTTTGTGTCAAATTATGGAGTTCTATCTTTGGAAGAACTGTTTATTTCCTGCTGATGCTGCCCAGCCAATGAAACACATTTAAAGCAGGATAATAGCATAGAAATAGAAGCAAGATGTTGAGACTTCATCTCACATACTTTGGACATGTTATCAGGAGGGATCAGTCCCTGGAGAAGGACATCATGTTTGGTCAAATAGAGGGTCAGGAAAAAAGAGAAAGACCCTCAGTGAGATGGACTGAAACAGTGGCTGCATCAATGGGCTCAAGCAGAATGATTGTGAGGATGGCACAGGACTGGGTAATGTTTCATTCTGTTGTATATAGGGTTGCTATGAGTCAGAACTGACTTGATAACACCTAACAACAACAACAAAAACAGCATATAGGACCAATCAACCGGGTACAGAAGGGAAACTCATTCCCTATAGCAAATTGTTTATCATTATCATATTGAATTTATAGATTAAAAACCTACTATATCATATATTAAAAACCTACCAAAATTTAACACTGATGTGAAGAAGAGTAAACTAATCAAGTCTTCCTACTACCCTAGATTTTACTATTAGAAATATGCAACAGGGATGGAATTAAAACCCATTCAGGATTGGTGGTATTTACTTTTTGTACTGCTGGGCCTCATTGGGAAGCCACTGTCCCACTGACGGTATGTGCTGCCAGCAGGCAAGGCCCTACATAACAGTCTGAAATTGAAAAAAAAAAAAAAGGCGTGTGCCTCAAATTATAGTTTTTACAGAATATCGTATGAGAAGGTGCTAAATTATTGAATTTGTGGTAGGAAAAATATGAATTTTGAACATTTTTATTTGGTACACATACATACCTCTGGACTCAGCGTGTAAAACGGGTGTTCACAAAACCAAGCTCAGTGCTGTCTAGTCGATTCCAACTAACAGCAACCCTATAGGGCAGAGTAGAACTGCCCCATAGAGTTTCCAAGGAGCACCTGGCGGATTCGAACTGCCGACACTTTGGTTAGCAGCTGTAGCACTTAACCACTATGCCACCAGGGCTTCCTTTGTACTCACAAGGAGTACACATATGAGCCTCTAGACTCTGAGGGTACATTTTGTGGAATGAAGCATAAGGCAAAAACCATATTACCTACCAAAAATTCGGATACACTCAATGATTTAACATGTCTTCCGTTACTGAAAATACGTTGTTGTTGTTAGGTGTTGTCCAGTCAGTCCTGACTCATAGCAACCCTATGTACCACAGAAGGAAACACTGCCTGTTCCTGTGCCATCCTTACAGTCGTTGTTATGCTTGACCCTATTGTTGCAGCCACTGTGTCAATCCACCTCATTGAGAGTCTTCCTCTTTTCCTCTAACCCTGTACTTAACCAAGCATGATGTCCTTCTCCAGGGACTGATCCCTCCTGACGTGGTCAAAATATGTAAGACCCAGTCTCGGCATCCTTGCTTCTAAGGAGCATTCTGGTTGTACTTCCAAGACAGATTTGTTCCTTCTTTTGGCAGTCCACGGTGTATTCAATATTCTTCACCAACACCACAACTCAAAGGCATCAATTCTTCTTTGGTCTTCCTTATTCATTGTCCAGCTTTCACGTGCATTTGAGGTGACTGAAAACACCACGGCTTGGATCAGGGGCACCTTAGTCTTCAAGGTGACATCTTTGCTTTTCAAAAATTTAAAGAGGTCCTTTGCAGCAGGTTTGCCCAATGCAATGTGTCTTTTGATTTCTTGACTGCTGCTTCCATGGGCGTTGACTGTGGATCCAAATAAAATGAAATCCTTGACAACTTCAATCTTTTCTCCATTTATCATTTGTGGCTCATTTGTCTGTACTGAAAATACAATATCTACAAAAAATTAAAAGGAAAAAAAATTGAGTTAAAAGAGTACCATATATTTTCCTTAAGAGATAAACATCCCCGCATAATCTTCTTTTGGGAAAGAGAGGCAATATTAAACTTGCCAAAGTGGAAAGGGGGAGAAAATTGATTATTCACCATCTTTTCTGTGCATCTTCCAAGGAAATAAACAATAAAGACACTAAAGCATTTGACTTAGACATATTGGAATTGGCAACAATCAATGTTAGAATGCAATGAATTTTAATTAATCATATAAATGAGTACTCGTTGTTATTGTTTTTAGGTGCCCTCAAGTCAGTTCCAACTCATAGTGACCCTATGTACAACAGAAAAAAACACTGCCCTGTTCTGCTCCATCCTCACAAGCATTGTTATGTTTTAGCTCATTGTTGCAGTCACTGTATCAATCTATCTTGTTGAGGGTCTTTTTTTTCTTCACTGGCCCTCTACCTTACCAAGCATGATGTCCTTCTCCAAGAACTGATCCCTCCTGACGACAAGTCTAAAGTATGTGAGACATAGTCTCGCCATGTTTGCTTCCAAGACAGATTTGTTCTTTTTTGGCAGTCCAAGGTATATTCAACATTCTTCACCAACACCACAATTCAAAGACATCAATTCTCCTTCAGGCTTTCATATCCATCCTCTTGCTTTTGCATGCATATGATGCTATTGAAAATACCATGGCTTGGGTCAGGTGCACCTTAGCCTTCAAGGTGATGCTTTTGCTTTTCAACACTTTAAAGAGGTCTTTTGCAACAGATTTGCCCTATGCAATGTGTCTTTTGATTTCTTGACTGCTGCTTCCATGGGCATTGATTGTGGATCCAAGTAAAATGACATCCTTGACAACTTCAAACTTTTCTCTCTTTATAGTGATGTTGCTTACTGGTCCAATTGTAAGGATTTTTGCTTTCTTTATGTTGAGGTTTAATCCATACTAAGGCTGTGGTCTTTGATCTACATCGGTAAGTGCTTCAAGTCCTCTTCACTTTCAGCAGGTTGTGTCATCTGTATAACAGATGTTGTTAATGAGCCTTCCATCAATCCTGATGCCCCCTTCTTCATGTAGTACAGCTTCTCCAATTATTTGTCCAGAATACAGATTGAATAAGCCTGGTGAAAAAATTCAACCTTGACATACACCTTTCCTGACATTAAACCAAGCAGTATCCCTTTGCTCTGTTGGAATGACTGACTGTTGATCTATGTATAGGTTCCTCATGAGCACAACAATTAAGTGCTCTGGAATTTCCATTCTTTGCAATGTTATCCATAATTTGTTATGATCCGCACAGTCAAATGCCTTTGCATAGTCAATAAAACACAGGTAAACATCTTTCTGGCATTCTCTGCTTTCAGCCAGGACCCATTTGACATCAGTAATGATATCCCTTGTTGCACATCCTCTTCTGAATCCGGCTTGAATTTCTGGCAGTTCCTTGTTGATGTACTGCTGCAACTGCTTTTGAATGATTTTGAGCAAAATTTTACTTGTGTGATATTAATGACATTGTTCAATAATTTCCACATTTGGTTGGATGACCTTTCTCAGGAATAGGCATAAATACAGATCTCTTCCAGTTGGCCAGTCAGGCAGCAAGCTGTCTTCCAAATTTCTTGGCATAGACAAGTGAGCATTTCCAGTGCTGCATCCGTTTGTTGAAACATCTCAATTAGTATTCTGTCAATTCCTGGAGCCTTGTTTTTTTGCCAATGCCTTCAGTGCAGCTTCTTCCTTCAGTTCCATCAGTTCCTGATGATATTCTGCCTCCTGAAATGATTGAGCATCAACCAATTCTTTTTGATACAGTGGCTCTGTATTCCTTCCATCTTTTAAAGCTTCTTGGTTGTTCAATATATTTCCTGTAGAATCCTCCAATATTGTCACTCGAGGCTTGAATTTTTTCTTCAGTTCTTTTAGCTTGAGACTTGCCAAACATGTTCTTCCCTTTTGGTTTTCTACCTCCAGGTCCTTGTATACATCACTACAATACTTTACTTTGTCTTTTCCTGCTGCCTTTTGAAATCTTCTTTTCAGTTCTTTTTCTTCATCATTTTTTCCTGTCACTTTAGCAACTCGGCATTCAAGAGCAAGTTTCAGCCTCTTCTGACATACATTTATGTCTTTTCTTTCTTTCCTGTTTTTTTAATGACCTCTTGCTGTCTTCATATATGACGTCTTTGATGTCATTCCATAGCTGGTCTGGTGTTTGGTCATTAGTGTTCAAAGCGTCAAATCTATTCTTGAGATCGTCTGTAAATTCAAAGTACAACTCAAGGTTTTGCTTTGGCTCTCATGGACTTGAAATAATTTTCTTCCATTTCAAAGTGAACTTGCATATGAGCAATTGATGGTCTGTTCCACATTCAGCTCCTGCCCTTGTTCTGACTGATGGTATTGAGCTTTTCCATCATCTCTTTTGACAGATGTAGTCGATTTGATTCCTGTGTATTTCTTTTGGTGAGGTCCATGTATGTAGTCTCCATTTATGTTGGTGAAAAATGGTATTTGCAATGAAGAAGTCGTTTGTCTTGCAAAGTTCGATCACGCACTCTCCAGCATCGTTTCTGTCACCAAGGCTGTATTTTCCAACTACCGATCCTTCTTTGTCTCCAACTTTCTCATTCCAGTCAACAGTAGTTATCAGTGCATCCTGATTGCATATTTGATCAATTTCAGACTGCAGAAGTTGGTAAAAATCTTTAATTTCTTCATTTTTGTCCTTAATGGATGGTGCGTAAATTTGAATAATAGTTGTATTAACTGGTCTTTCTTTTAGGTATATAAGTATTATTTTATTACTGACAGCACTGATACCTCAGGATTTGTCTTGAAATATTCTTTTTGACCATGAATGCAATGCCATTCCTCTTCAGTTTGTCATTCCTGGTCATCTAATACTGCCATAACAGAAATACCACAAGTGAATGTCTTTAACAAAGAGAAATTCATTTCCTCATGGTAAAGTAGCCTAAATGTCCAAATTCAAGGTGTCAGTCAACTACAGGGGAAGGCTTTCTCTCTCTGTCAGCCCTGGAAGAAGGTTCTTGTCCTCAATCTTCCTACAGTGGAGGAGCTTCTCAGGCATAGGGTCCCTGGGTCCAAAGGACACACTCTGCTCCTGGTGCTGTTTTCTTGGTGGTATGAGGTCCCCAACTCTCTGCTTGCTTCCCTTTCCTTTTATCTCTGGAGAGATAAAAGGTGGTACAGGCCACACCCCAGGGAAACTCCCTCAGTAAGTGTGGTGTTACAATCCCACCCTAATCCTCTCAACATAAAAATACATTCGGAAAATGGAGGACAACCATGCAATACTGGGAATCATGGCCTAACCAAGTTGATACATGTATTTTTGGGGGGACATAATTCAATCCATGACACCAGGCATAGTAGACCATATGATTGTCCAATTAAAAATTGCCAGCAGTAGTTCATTTCAGCTCACTGATTCCTAGGATATCAATGCTTAGGCATTCCATTTTTGATGATTTCCAATTTCCCTGTATTGATACTTCGTACATTCCACAGTCAGATTATTAATGGATGTTTGCAGCAGTTTCTTCTCATTTTGAGTTGTGGAACATCAGCAAATGAAGGTACTGAAAGTTTGACTCCATCCACGTCATTAAGGTCAACTCACCATTGATGAGGCAGCTCTTTCCCAGTCATATTTTGAGTGACTTCCAACCTGAGGGGTTCACCTTATGGCACTAAATCAGACAATATTTTGCTGCTATTCATAAGGTTTTCATTGGTCAATTATTTTCAGAAGTAGACCACTGGGCCTTTTTTCCTTGTTTTGGCTTATTCTGTAAGCTTAGTTGAAACCTGTCCATCATGGGTGACCCTGCTGGTATTTGAATACCGGTGGCATAGCTTCCAGCATCATTGCAGCACAAAAGCCCCCACAGTACAACAAACTGACAGATTTTTAGATGTTTTATTTTATACTACTCTTTTTTTATAGTTTCCACCTAGCCTCACACACTTTTTTTTTCTTCAGGAATATTTATTCTAAAATAATGATTCAAGCTATATTCATTTATCAAAAAGTTTGAGGCATTTCATGAACATAATATTTCTTTGAAAATACCCATATTAGATTCAGAGTTAAAACAAAGTAAAATGTGTCAGAAAAATACATAGATAGATGAAATATGGCCACAAATTATTTGCTGTTTATTCTATTAAAAAGCAATAGATAATTAATATAAATACATTCATAGCATTTGGATGTAGTTTTAGTTTAAGTGAATTAATCCTCTGTACTTCATTTAATATTTTGAAATTATGCTTAGTTGAAAATAATGATAATTAGGGGAAAATGAATGTAAATGAAATTACAGAAGCAAAGAGTCAGGCGTTGTTTGCGAGTACCTTCTTCACATGTCAGCAGAAGTGGGGGGAACAACGAAGTCAAGAACAGCAATAGTGTTTTTATCATTACTATATTCTCCAAATTAACAAAATCCATAAATAAGGATCAAAAATTATTTGTTGAATAAATTGATTAGTAAAGTTAGAGAAATAATAGATAGATACATGGTGTAATTCACAGGCACACTAATTAATAACTATATGATATATGGTCATTTCTGAACATTTTCCTTATAATAAGAGAGCATATTTAAATTACTCACAATGATAAAACTTATCCAAAATTCTCTGTCCAACTGAGCCACTGTGATTTTAAACTTTGCTTGTCTCCAAATTGCTGCTCTTACTTGCAGTCAGAGGGCGCCGCATCCAACTAACCCCAGTAAGAGGAACAGTTCACACTATATCTCTTAAAATAGGTTACCTATGTGTCATGATCTCATAAATTGAAAGTTAACCCTAAAAGCTGTCTCACACAATGCCTGAAATTTTCAGTTAAGACTTCACCATTCCAAATACAGCCCCCCTCCCACCTCAAATTAATGCATGCACTTGAGAGGGGGAATTAGGTAACATAATATATCTGCACTATTGTTCAGGAATCATGATGGAGTAGAATCCTGATGGAGTAGTGGTTAAGTGCTATAGCTGCTAACCAAAAGGTTGGCAGTTCAAATCCACCAGGCACTTCTTGGAAACTCTACGGGGCACTTCTACTCTGTCCTATAGGGTTGCTGTGAGTGGGAATCAACTCGACAGCAACGGTTTTTTTTTTTTTTTTTGGTTTATTATCAGGAAAGCCACCAGATATTATCTTGGAAAAGTGAAAATAAGGTCAAAGGAACTACAGGCCAGTTTAATACGGGAGATGGTATTGCAAAGTCGAGTCTGGAAGAAATGTTTCCCATGGTTGTTGGATGGCAACAATGGATGGGTCAGTAGGCAATAAAAATAGAAGTAAGGAGAAAGAGAAAGATGCAAAAAAATAAGTTTCTTTTTCCTAATTAGATGGTTTTGGCATTGTAAGTGAGTATGTATGTGGATTTTTAAGCGTTATTCTGTTCTGGAAAAAGAAAGTATAGATTATCAACGATGAACAAAGTCTAAGTTTGCTAAACTGGAAATTATGGAATGTATGATGTGCAAATTTTAGCCAAGCTGTGACCTTCCTGATCTAAAATCCAATTTCACTTAGATACTGTACTTAATTATCTCTAGTAAGGCTTCATCAATTTATGTCTCATTCCCCCTCCAGCAGTGTGATATAATATCAAAAATAGCTGATTCGCATTTAGAAGAAAAACTTTCCTAGAATGCATGTTTTGATCAGACTCTTGGGGTATTTCTGTGTAGGTGGTGATATCTACATACCCAATGACAGTGCTCCAAAACAAAATACATAAACTCTAAAAGTTTATGTAGTAAGAGACTTCAACACACCATTCATGGTAAAGAACTGAACATCTAGAAAGAAACTCAACAAAGATACAGAAGATCGAAAGGCCACAAGCAGCCAACTTGAACTCATAGACATATATATATATAACACTCCACCCAACAGCTGCAAAATACACATTCTTTTCCAATGCACATGGAACATTCTCCAGAATAGACCACATCTTAGGACACCAACCAACCCTCAACAAAATCCAAAACATCAAGATAATACAAAGTATCTTCTCTAATCACAATGCCATCAAAGTAGAAATTAACAACAGGAAGACCAACCAAAAATTAAAAAAAAAAAAATCAATTACAGGGAAACTGAATAACACCCTGCTTAAAAAAAAAAAAAAAAAATCTAAGTAAGAGAAGAAATCAAAGATGGAGTAGAAAAATTCCTAGAATCAAAAAAGAATGAAAACACATCATATCAAGCCACTGGGACACGGCAAAGGCAGTGCTCAGAGGTCAATTTATAGAAATAGTTGCACACATCCAAAAAGAAGAAAGGGACAAAATCAAAACATTAGCCACACAACTCCAACAAATAGAAAAAGAACAGCAAAAGAAGCCCACAGCCACCAGAAGAAAGGAAATAGTAAAGATCAGAGCAGAAATAAATGAAATAGAGAATAGAAAAACAATAGAAAGAATCAACAAAACCAAAGTTGACTCTTTAAAAGAATCAACAAACCACTTGCCAAACTGACAAAAGAAAAACAAGAAAGTACGCAATTAACCCAAACAGAAAATGAAATGGGGGACATTAACAACAGATCCAACTGAAATAAAAGGATCACAACAGAGTGTTATGCAAAGTATACTCCAACAAAAAAACCTAGAGGAAATGGACAAATCTCTAGAAACACACTACCTACCCAAACTAACACAAAATGGTGTTGAATATTTGAACAGACCCATAACGAGAAAGATTGAAAAGATAATAAAAAAAAAAACCCAACAACAACAAAAAAAACCCAACACAGATGGCTTCACTGGAGAATTCTAACAAACATTCAGAGAAGCGCTTACACGAGTACTACTCAAACTATTTCAGAACATAGAAAAGGAAGTGATCTTTCCAAATTCATTCAATGATGCCAGCTTACCCCTAATACTAAAAGCAAGCAAAGACACCACAAAAAAAGAAAATTATAGACCAATATCTCTTACAAATATAGATGCAAAAATTCTCCCTAAAATTCTAGCCAATAGAATTCAGCATCATATCAAAAAAATAACATACCACGACCAAGTGTAATTCATACCAGGTATGAAAAGATGGTTCAACATTAGAAAATGAATCAACATAACCCACCACATAAATAAAAGAATCACATGATTATCTCAATTGATGAAGAAAAAGCATTCAACAAAGTCCAACACCCATTCCTAAAAAAAACTCTCAATAAAATAGGTATAGAAGGGCAATTTCTCAACCTAATAAAGGGCGTCTATGCAAAACCAAAAGCCAACATCATTCTTAATGGAGAGAGGCTGAAAACATTCTGCTTGGGAACAGGAACAAGACAAGGACGCCTTTATCACCACTCCTATTTAACATTATGTTGGAAGTCCTAGCTAGAGCAAAAAGGCAAGATAAAGAAATAAAAGGCATCCAAAATCATAATGAAGAAGTAAAACTGTGCCTATTTGCAAATGATATGATACTATACATAGAAAAGCCAAAAGACTCCACCAGAAAACTACTGTAACTAATAGAAAGATTCAGCAGAGTAGCAAGATAAACATACAAAAATCACTTGGATTCCTATACACCAATAAAGAGAATGACAAAAAGGAAATCAGGAGAACAATACCATTTATAATAGCCCCTAAAGAAATAAAATACTTATGAGTAAATCTAACCAGGGATATAAAAAGACCTATACAATGAAAACTATAAAACACTACTGCAGGAAACCAAAAGAGATCTGCATAAATGTAGAAACATACCATGCTTATGGATAGGTAGACTCAACATTGTGAAAATGACAGTTCTATCCAAAGCAATCTACAAATAAAATGCAATCCTGACCCAAATACCAACAACATTCTTTAAAGAGATAGAAAAACCAATCATTAATTTTATATGGAAAGGGAAGAAGTCCTGGATAAGTAAAGCACTACTGACGAAGAATGAAGTAGAAAGACTCACACTACCTGTCCTCAGGAACTACTATACAGCTATGGTAATCAGAACAGCCTGATACTGGTACAATGACAGATGCATTGACCAATGGAACAGAATTGAGGACCCAGAGGTAAATCCATCCACCTACAGTCACCTGATCTTGGACAAGGTCCCAAAGTCCATCAAATGGGGAAAAGAAAGTCTTTTTAACAAATGGTGCTGGCAAAACTGGATGTCCATCTGCAAAAAAAAAAAAAAAAAAAAGAAAGAAACAGGACCCATACTGCACACTATACACAAAAATTAATTCAAAATGCATCAAAAAATTAAAGCCAAGAACTATAACAATCATAGAAGAAAAAGTAGGATCAGTGCTAGAGGCTAGGGCCTCTACATGGTATTAATGGGATAAAAACCATAACTAACAACACACAAACTCCTGAAGATAAGCTAGATAACCAGAATCTTCTAAAAATTAAATTTTTATGCTCATCAAAAGGCTTCAACAAAAGGATAAAAAGAGAACCTACAGACTGGGAAAAAAAAAAATTGGCTATGGCAAATCTGGCAAAAGTCTAAACTCTAAAATCTACAGGAAAATTGAACACCTCTATAACAAAAAGACAAAAAATCCAATTAAAAAATGGGCAAAAGAAATGGACACTTCACCAAAGAAGACATTCAAGCGGCTAATAGAAATATAAAGGAAAGCTCTTGGTCACTAGCCATTAAAGAAATGTAAATTAAAATCACAATGAGATATTATCTCACCCTGGCATTAGTGGCACAAAGAAAAAAAAAAAACAGAAATAACAAATGTTGGAGAAGCTGTGGAGAGATTGGAACTTTTATGCACTACTGGTCGAAATGCAAAATGGTGCAACCATTTTGGAAAACGATATGGCTCTTCCTTAGAAAGCTAGAAATAGAAATACCATATGATTCAGCAATCCCAGTCCTAGGAATATATCCTACAGAAATAAGAGCTGTCACATGAATATGCACTCTTGTTCATCACAGCACTGTTCACAATAGCAAAAAGATTTAAACAACCTAGATGTTCATCAACAGATGAATGGATAAACTATGGTACACACACACCATGGAGTACTAGGCAATGATAAAAAACAATGATGAATCTGGAGGGCATTATGCTGAGTGAAATAAGTTGATCACAAAGGGACAAATACTGTATGAGACTACTACTGTAAAAACCCATGAAAAGGTTTACACACATAAAGGGGAAAGGAGGGGATGGAAGAACACTAAATAGACAATACATGGGTGGTGACTTTGGTAAAGGGTAAGACAGTACACAATACTGGAGAAGCCAGCACAATTTGTACAAGCCAAGGACATGTAAGCTGCATAGACACATCCAAACTCCCTGAGGGACCGAATTACTGGGCCGAGGGCTGTGGGGGCCATGGCCCTGGGGAACATCTAGTTCAATTGGCATAACATAGTTTATAAAAAAAAATGTACTACATTTTACTTTGGTAAGTAGCATCTGGGGTCTTAAAAGCCTGTGAGCAGCCATCTAAGGTACTCCACTGATCTCAGCCTGTCAAGATCAAGGGATAGTGAAAAAAACTAAAGACACAAGGGGAAGATTAGTCCAAAGGACCTATGGAACACTTCTGCCACAGCCTCCACCACACTGAGTCCAATATAACTAAATGGTGCCCAGCTACCACCACTGCTGCTCTGACAGGGATCACAGTAGAGGGTCCCAGATGGAGCTGGAGAAAAATAGACAACAAAATTCTAACTCACAAAAAAAGACCAGACTTACTGCCTGACAGAGTCTGGAGTTACCCTGAGAGTATGGCCCCCAGACACCCTTTTAGCCCAGTAATGAAGTCACTCATGAGATTTACCCTTCATCCAAAGATTTAGATAGGTTCATAAAACAAACGAGACGAAAGGGGCACAGCAGCCCAGGGGCAAGGACCAGATGGCAGGAGGTTCAGGAAAACTGGTAATAGGGAACCCAAAGTCGAGAATGGAGAATGCTGACATTTCATGGGGTTGGTAACTGATGTCATAAAACAATGTGTATAAAAAATATGTATACTAACTGTTTAATGAGTAGTTAGTATGTTCTGTAAACCTTCATCTAGAGTTCACTTAAAAAAAAAATCACTTATATGAGACCAAATGGACAACAATTGCTTTAAAACAAAGATGAGAAGGTAAGGGGGCAGGGAAACTAGATTAATGGAAATAGAATAATAAGAATGTTCATGCATAGTGAAGAATGTAACCAACACCACTGCACAACTTGTGTAGAAATTGTCAACTGGAAACGTAAACTGCTGTATAAACTTTCACTGAAAACACAATAAAATACTAAAAAAAAAAAAAAAGTGATGAAATCTGAGGAGAAATAATGGGGACCTGAGAGACTATGCAGAAGTAGAGATGCGAGCAAGCAACTTCCAAGAAGAGAACGTTATAGCAAGGAATTGGTTGTATAAAAGGCTTGTTCT
The DNA here is from genome assembly GCF_024166365.1 of Elephas maximus indicus. NCBI lineage: Eukaryota > Metazoa > Chordata > Mammalia > Proboscidea > Elephantidae > Elephas > Elephas maximus. The sequence goes on from NC_064822.1 coordinate 150,795,825, forward strand.
AGTTGGGCTTGTGATATGTGTTGCAAACTCTTTCCCTCTCTTGACCCCAAAAATCTCTAAAACCACCCTCAAGGTTTGTATTGCTCTTATAACTCTTGAATTTATAGATAAGAAAACAGACACTCAGCAAAGTGAAATCGTTAGATTGAATGACAGAAGCAAAGATTATAAATTTGAATCCAGGTCTTCTAATTCCAAATCTGATGCTTTCACTGACCACCAAGCCAAGGTGCATTGCTAGACATGTAAAAGGAAGCATTTGGGTAAGTGTTGTTGAATCTTCATCTTATTTTGAGGTGAATGTAGAAGGGATATCTAAATTTGAAATGTCTCTAACATAAATATTCTAGTGAAAGAGGGAAAAGAAAAATATTTTTGAGGAAAAAAAATCTTTTTTTTTTTTTTTTTGACTCTATACAGGAATGTTGCAGCTGAAAGGCACTGAAAATTTTGAGAAAATAATCAGGCCAGCTATTTGACATTTGAAGGAGACAAAAGGACTCAGCCAGAGATAATACCTACACAGTGTATGACCTATATAAAATATCCATAACACCAAGGGACAAGCTCAAAGAGACAACAAAAGAATGGAGGAGTCAGAGAAGCCAGACTACCAGTGGGAGTGAAAATAAATCTTTCATTAAACCCAGTGAGAGAGAAGAATCCTAATGGAAAAAGAATATTACTTATGAAATGAATGTGGCCATAGCCACAGAATACTCTAGAGAACAAAATCACAGGTAACAAGTAAGAGTCACACATTTCAAGATTTGAGATATTAACTGTGACTATAAGCATATACCAATTACCGAGGAAGAAGTATTACATCTTAAAGAATTTTGTAAAAACAGACCTCAGGAAATATTTTCCAAAGGTACTGCCAGGGTATTTGTTGAAAGGAGATTACAGCCTAGGTGTAATAAAAGGGTCACTCTGGCTTTTGTGTGCAGCCAAGGCTTGAGGGCAAGACAGAAGAGGTCAGATTTAAGGATAGAAAAAGTTCCAAATTGGGGTCACAATGACTAAAAGCCAGGGACATGCCTTGAGCAACAAAGAACTGGAAAATAGGAGATCTCGGTAATTTCCTAGATGGAAATGATGGAAGGCTGGAGAGAGAAAATGAAGATCATTTAACCTATGAAGTGTAGTCAAACATGCTAAGAAACTGAGAACACAATTGCCAAGAAGACTGCTCAGAAAAAAAAAAAAAATGCTGTGGAGATATGATAATGACATTGACTAAGCAAAAATAAATGAATGTATACATAACAGTACGGGGAATTTTTATTTATTTATCTGACCTGGGTTATGCCTGCAACTTCCAGCTATAGAATGTTCCTTGGACTCAGTACAAAATTTTCTCTCTTCATGAAGAACCCCTTGAAATCCTGAGTGCTTTATATCTCAATCTTCTTTTGGTATTTAACACTGTAGACTTTTTAACATAGCTAAAAAAAAAAAAAAAAAAAAAAAGAGACAAGGCAGTTACAGCCTAATGGGAAGAAGCAAATATATGCACTTGAGATCAGCAAACTGTGGCTTGTGGCCCATATTTGCCCTGCAACCTGTTTTTATAAAGCCTGCAAGTGAAGAATGACTTTCACATTTTAAAATAGTTAGAGAAAATATTAAAAAAATCATATTTTGTTACTTGACAAATTAAATTAAAATTTAATGTCCATAAACAAAGCTTTATTAGAACACAGTCAAATGCATCTGTTTACTTATTGCTTATAGCTGCTCTCGCACTATAATGGGAGAATTGAGTGCTTGTCACAGAAGCCAGATGGCCTGCAAAGCCTGAAATACTAACCTATGTAGAAAATTTACCTATATAAAGCCATGCAGGGGAGGGGGAAGCAAGGGAGATTGAAAAGAGCAAAGGCTTATTGTAAGGAGTGTGATATGACTCTAACAATGACTTACATCCCAATAGAATTCTGCTAAAATTCACTGAGAATTCAAAGGAATGCACTTGTATATATACTTTCAGAATAGAATATCACCCTTTCTAGTTAACAAAGTTTCATCTGCTAAATTTGTTTCGTTATTTTTAATGGGGGAGTATATCTTACATTGTTTCCTCTAGAAATTCCACAGAGCATGAAAACAACAAAAGAGAAACAACATTCCCTCTTCCTCAACTGTATTTCAAGTAAAGAATATAAAAATAGGTAATAAGTGGCACACTGACATCATTAAAATGAGCAGCTGGAGCACAAAATGCATTAATACAATCAGGGGGTGGCTCAAGGTGTTATACAGCCAGAGCGTCTTTAAAACAAAACATCCACCACCCCCCAACTCAGGATGAAGCTGGTATGCTTGACCTAGCTCAGCCTTCCTTCATATTACAAACAAAACCCATGGAGCTACTTTCTACTTCAAGTCTTTATCTCATTCAAATTTACACTTCAAGGGACAAGGTGAAGAGAAAGGCACTTATGATAATTACATCTTTTCACCCATGGTGTATTACCTTCTTTTTATTTCACTGGGCAATCTAATTTCAGGATCTGAAAAAAAGAAGAAAATTTACTACCAGCTTAGTGAGAGACAAGATGATATTTCTGCATGTAAGTTGTTCACGATTGTGTGATGCAAGGCCTAATGAAAGCAGAGGCAGTACAGTAACTACCTTGCTGGTGAGATTTCAGGTACTCAGAAGCACTGAAACCATTATGTACCAATAAGACGCATACCCATAAAGTGCCAGAAGAATTGTTTCCACCCATTGCATGCAATAGTACTGTGCTATGCCCCTATATTAATTCTGGCTGCTCTTTAGCCGTTCATATTCATTTACATCATACCAGCTACACTGGGGCGTCTTTAAGAATAGACAATAAAGTAAAGGTGTTCCCCATACATTATTTTATTTAATCTTAACCCATCATATGAGTTAAGTAGTGGTAAACCAGAATTAAGAAAAGAAAATGAAAGCTCAGGGAGGTGAAGAGAATTGTTCACAGTAACACAGATAATAAAGAGCCGAGCCAGGATTAATACACAGATCTGACTCCAAAGCACTCAAGTGTTTTTGTTGTTGTTATTGTTTTTAATGGCAATATGTACCTTCCCCATACACATCCACTTAAGACCAGTATAGTGTTTTGCATGTTTTCACTATTTTTAATTGAATAGTTTAAATAAACAGTTCAGTTGTGATTGATTTCCATCACTTATATTTAGTATTAATGAAAATTCATGCTTCTCTACAGATTAAGAAAACAAAATCTCAGGGAAACTAAGCAGAGGAGAGGAGAATAACACCATAAAGAAGCTTCAACTATTTTCTCATAGGTAACAGCAATATGGCAATATCTCCCGATTATTACACTGATTGATATAATTATATAGCACGTGAAATACCCTGAAATTAGGGAATATAGTACATTAACTCAAAAAACCTAACCTGTTGCCATTGAGTCGATTCCGACTCATAGGGACTGAATAGGGCAGACTAGAACTGCCCCATAGGGTTTCCAAGGAGCTGCTGGTGGATTCAAACTGTCAATCTTTCGGTTAGCAGCTGAGCTCTTAACAACTATGTTACCCCCAAACCCAGTGCCCTCCAGTCGATTCCGACTCATAGCGACCCTATAGGACGGAGTAGAACTACCCCATTGAGTTTCCAAGGAGCGCCTGGTGGGTTCGAACTGACGACTGTTTGGTTAACAGCCATTCCATAATACATGTAGTCTTGGAGGCAGAGCCAACTTGGCACTATCGATATAATACATGTAGTCCCTGATTTATGATGCATTCTAATTATGAGGAACAGCACTTACAACTGTCCTTTTTTAATTTTTTGATGCATCTTTTTGTTGGTAGGTGCCATGGAATCATTTCCATCTCATAGCAACCTCCTGTACCACAGAATGAAACACTGCCCGGTCCTGCACCATGCTCAGATCATTGTTATGCTTAAGCCCATGGTTGCAGCAACTGTTTCAATCTATCTCGTTGAGGGTCTTCTTTTCTGCTGACCCTGTACTTTACCAATCTTGATGTCATTCTCCAGGGACTGATCCCTACTGACAACATGTCCAAAGTATGTAAGGCATAATCTTGCCATTCTTGCTTCTAAGGAGCATTCTGGTTGTACTTCTTCTAAGACGGTTTTGGTCATTCATTTGACAGTCCACGGTATATTCAAATTTTTTTCACCAACACCACAATTTAAAGGCGTCAATTCTTCTTCCGTCTTCCTTATTCGTTGTCCAGCTTTCACATGCATACGATGCAATTGAAAATACCATGGCTTGGGTCAGGCACACCTTAGTCTTCAAGGTGACATCTTTGCTTTTCAACACTTTAAAGAGGTCCTCAGCAGCAGGTGTGCCCAGTGCAATGTGTCTTTTGATTTCTTGACTGGTGCTTCCAAGGGTGTTGATTGTGGATTCAAGTAAAATGAAATCCACGACAACTTCAGTCTGCATTTATCATGAAGTTGTTTATTGGTTCAGTTGTGAGGATTTTTGTTTCCTTTATGTTGAGGTGTAATACATACTGAAGGCTGTGGTCTTTGATCTTCATTATTAAGTGCTTCAAGTCCTCTTCACCTTCAGCAAGCAAGGTTGTGTCATCTGTATAACACAGGTTGTTAATGAGTCTAGCTCCAATCTTGATGTCTTGTTCTTCATAGAGTCCAGCTTCTCGGATTATTTGCTCAGCATACAGATTGAATAGGTAAAAGGATACAACCCTAATGCACACCTTTCCTGACTTAGTACATCTTATCTTTTTTTTTATCTTTAGTAATATGTACTACATACAATGTTGTAGAGCGTACCTGTAAGTTTATATGTAATGTTTCCAACCCCTAAATGCAAAGATCAGTTATATAACATTACTGATAATAGAAGACAATAATAATGAAAACAAAACAAAAATAAATGAGGTTTTCGACTTTTGTCAGAACTTAATTATGATGGAGTTCTTAGAACAGGACCCCATCGTAAGTCGAGAACTACCTGTATGTCTTTTCCAACAGTATCCTTGAAACTATTGAGTGTCTGACTTTAGAGATTCTTGATTATTTTTTTCTTAATAAACAAATGAATAATTATAAACACAGTAATATCCCCATTTCTCACCCTGTAGTGAGATGAGACACACCTTTCTAAACAAGTTTGTAGTTGGGTTCCCTGCCTTGGGGTTCTAAGTAACATGCATATCAATGGCTGAGCCTGAATATCTGTTTCAGTGCCCTGATGGCATAGTGGTTAAGAGCTATGGCTGCTAACCAAAAGGTCAGCAGTTTGAATCTGCTAGGTTCCTCTTTGAAACCCTGTGGGGCAGTTCTACTCTGTCCGATAGGGTGGCAATGAGTCAGAATCTACCAGAGGGTAACAGGTTTGGTTTGGTGGTTTCATATAGCACATGACAGTTAAATAGATCATTTTTATTATGACATAATTTAGATGATATGGTGTCGCCAGACTAGTTAAACTATCCTAATAGAATCTAACCCCTAACCCAACCAAACTACTGTTCAGATATCTAAGAAATATAAATCCCTAGAATTTTACTTTATGAGACAATTGCAGATACCTAAAAGTAAAAAGAACAACATGCATATTGATATTTTACCTTACTGCAGCAACTATGAGAGCTCAGTATAAGTCTTTCTATGGGTTGGCTGGGGCAGCTTTTCTCCTCATGTCTTTTATCCACGTTCTCTTACCAGTAGGCTAACCAGAGTGTCTGATGCCACTTAAGGTCTAGGTTCAGACCTCTTTCCCTTCTGCCTCATTCTACTGACCAAAGTCACTTGATTGATCCCCAATTAGCATGGAAATATATTCTGTCTTATAGAAGAAACTCTACACTCACAGGACTCTAGTTTTAAAGAAATGATGAATAATTGTTCTAATAATGTCATCCATAGTCTGATGCAAACATAGGATAATGTTAATGATTGTTAAATTTCTAAGTACTCATAATACTATTGTCATTTATATTATATTTGAAAATTTTAATAATAAAATAATATGTATGAATCAAAACAACTGAACATATAAAAGTTGAGGGGTTAATATCTTTAATACAGGAAGAATTCTTAGAAATTGGAAAGGAAAATATCCAAATAAAACTGACAAAGGATATGAGCAGAAAAGTTTTAATAAACATTACCAATAAACATCAATATCACTAGTAGCCTGAAGAATGGAAATTAAAGATGAGTAATTAAAAAAAAATAATAAAAATAAGATAAAATCCTGCCAGTAGCAGTGAATCTGGAAAAGAAAAAAAAAATTTTTTTTTCTATATACTGATACTACAAGGATTTGTAGGGATTTTTACAGCCTTTCATTGGAAAACAATGAAATTGAAAATTGACCCAGTCATTTCTGATAATCTATCCCATAAAAGAAACCCTGGTGGCAAGGTGGTTAAGTGCTATGGCTGCTAACCATAAAGGTCAGCAGTTCAAATCCACCAAGTGCTCCTTGGAAACTCTTTGGGGCAGTTCTACTCTGTCCTATAGGGTCGCTATGAGTTGGAATTGACTCAACACAATGGATGGTATCCCATAAAAATGTAATATTAGTAAGTGCTTACTATAGCGTAGTAGTAAACAATAACAACAACCCAAAAAAAGGTAAAGCCCTTGGAATGACAAAGGGTTGAACACAGTATCATGCAGCCACTACAGAAAGAATTCTTTACCAGCTAATGGGGGGAGAATTCCACGATGCTTTCCTAACTGAAGATATCGAGATGCATATAAGCAAGGAAAATATTACCCTATTAAAAATGAACAATAGCAAACCTATATACATATAAACATATATGTATATGATTATATAATTGTGGATGAAATATATTGAAGGAACTCCCTAAAAAGAGGATTTACGTCATTGCGGGACTTGCCAAGAGTGGTCAGACTGGCCCAGTTATTATTATTATCAGCCCAACATCCTACATAAGAGAAAACTCTTTATTAGGAATGAGAATTCAAGGGAGAAATGTGTAAGAATAGAGAGCTCTGGGAATGTCCCCTTCATTCTCTGGAGGACAATTCAGGAACCTGGGCCCCTCCCTCCCCAGTTTCACTCTTCATAGAGATTGTCCGGAGGGTCTGGAAGGTTATCCCCTCAATGATTGTTTGTGGAGCAGAAGCTTGAGAGATTTCTTCAAAGAGCATGGTGCATGCCATGGGAGTGTAGAGGGCATGTCAGTGAAAACTGCCTCTGACAGGTCCAGAAAAGGAAGGCCAAGGGCAAAAACTTCTTTCTACCTTCTGGTGGGACGAAGGTACAGTGAGCAACTTGGGCCTTAGTGCACCCAGTATTAAAACTGTCTTGACAGGACTTTGCCTGAAAGAGACTTCGGTTGAAGCACTTATGTGGGGTTTATTGCCAGAGGGCAGGCCTGAGAGGCCATTGTCAGAAGTCATCAGAGTCCACTGTCTGTGCCAGCTCAGTGGGGCAGTAAAGCATGTGAAGATCCATAAATGTGCCTTCTGAAAGCGAGAGACATAGAGGGAAACACTATTTGGACATTTGGGTACCTGTTATGGCAGAAACTATTGACACAATGATAGTCCCAGCTCATTGAAAAGACTTTCATGTTTTTCTTAATTGTAATCATATTCGGAGGAGGTGAAAAGATAGTGAAAGAAAAAACAACACCTACTTTATTGTTGGAAACTCTGGCTGTGAAGTGGTTACGTGCTATGGATGCTAACCAAAAGGTCAGCAGTTTGAATCCACCGGGCGCCCCTTGGAAACTGTATGGGGCAGTTCTACTCTGTCCTATATCGGTCACTATGAGTCAGAATCGACTAGACAGCAATGGGTTTGGTTTTTTTTGGTTATTATTATTATCGCTGTCCCCTGGTCTTGCAAAAGTATCGAAATTTTTCATATTAAATGTGACCAATTGCTGACAAAGGGCAGAAAAGTGAGAAGCATCAGAGTTTTTTTTTAAGTTCCTTCATAAATGAAAAATAAAACTCTTATCCTACTGAGCTCAACCCACCTTCTTAAAAAGAGGGTGTTTGGGAGTTTGTATACCCCATCACACACACACACGGACACAAATGTATAAAAGAGTAGCCATCAAAGAATTAATGTTTTCTCAGAGCAGTGTGGTTTTAGGTATTTTTAATATCTTCCTCTTTTGTCTCTATGATTTGTGATTTTCTTTTCATAAGGGGCACAAATGTTTCCCAAATCAGAGTAGAACTGCCCTATAGAGTTTCCAGTGAGTACCTGGTAGATTTGAACTGCTGACCTTTTGGTTAGCAGCCGTAGCCGTAGCTCTTAACCACTACACCACCAGGGTTTCCCATCCCCCTGTGAAGAACACACCAACAAACACAAAACAGACTGAGGACTTGAATTTCGGGCAATAGAGCACAGGATCAATATTAAAAAAAAAAAAAGTTTAAGTGAACAGTTTTATTTGAGAACTATTCTTTAGACAGATGCTAATTTCTCATAATACCAGATTTTTTTCTTAATTTCCTTCTTCATTTATCTCAGGCAGATAATTAATTTTATTTTTTTTGCAGAGCCTTCCACCAATAAGTTGATTTAGCTGGAGCTCTATTTCCGCCACTACACCTTTATTTTACTCAAATCAACTCAAATTTATTTTGATAGGGAGATTGTATTTAGGGAGAAAAAATAGATAACATCATCAATAAAAGCTATTACTTATTATAACGTAAAATTTAAAAAGAGTCATCATATTTGTTCCTTTCACTTTCTTATATTCACCTTGCTGATGCCATAGTCTTTCATATATGTCCATTACAATGTATTACTCATGTTAGCTAACATCAAGGAAAAGACTGAAAATATAGATAATATGAGCTGTGGATTACTGCAGGATAAGCAAAAATTCTGTGACTACCAGGGGACTGCCATTTAATAACTTACAGAGAACAGATTCAAAATGCTAATATTACTTAAGATTACATGTAAAATGGCATGGAGCTACAGAGCCAGGGATTTTCCTTGAGAAGGTCTCTGAATTATTATAAACTTTGTGATCATATTGGAGATAACACCAAGATTTCATTAAGTATTATATGAAAGCAATATAGGGATGACATAAAACAAAAACAACAGCAGCATAGTAATACTTCTAATTGTCTTCTGTTCTTAGAAACATAGCCCATATATTAAGTTCCTTCACTCATTTAGTCCCATAATCCATGCTCCCTAGAGCTTCCAGGATATGTGAGGTTCAAAAGCAAGTTTTCCTTTTCTTTGTTTGATTTTTAAATTTTATTTTATATATAAAACAGAGTGTCAATTAGTAAGTATTTTTGGTTCAAAAAAACCAAACCAAACCCAGTGCCATCGAGTTGATTCTGACTCATAGCACCCATATAGGACAGAGTAGAACTGCCCCCACAGAGTTTCCAAGGAGCGCCTGGCAGATTCGAACTGCTGATCCTTTGGTTAGCAGCCGTAGCACTTAACCACTACACCACCAGGGTTTCCATTCTTGGTTCTGCAATTCATAAATGTGGTCTGATCCTTTTGGAAGGCATTTATTATATAAGGCTATGAGGTATAGAATGAAGACTGGATTTTACATCTTTGAAAAGTAATCACCTAGCGTACTGCCTGGAGAATAAATGCTATTTACAGATTGACTCTACCCATTGCCATCTAGTCAATTCTGACTCCTAGCAACCCTATGGGACAGGGTAGAACTACCCCATACAGTTTCCAAGGAGTGCCTAGTGGATCTGAATTGCCAACTTTTTGGTTAGCAGCCGTAGCTCTTAACCACTACTCCATCACGGTTTTGTTGACTCTAAGTCAGGTTAAATAAAATGTTATTTGAATATGAATGTCTGATTTCCACAACAGCTTATGTAGTTTATAAATTGACACATACTTCTATTTGTCTTAAAATTTCCCTTTCCGCATTTCAAAAAATATGTCTTGTTCAGTTAAGATGTGCTGGTATGTGAACACTTGTCTTAAATACATGCTGTGCATATCTATTTCCAATTCATGTTGCACCAAGACAAGAGTAAGCCAATTCTGGGAGCATTAAGGATTTTCTGATCTGCCATGGTTACTTTGGGCTAAATGATGTGTGGCCAGAGGCTGCCTGAGTGGTAAGAGAGTTGAAACAACGTTTCCTGCTGGCTATGCTGGGATAGCCATTTGACTGTGTGAATCATAACAAATTATGTATAACATTGAGAAGAATGGGAATTCCAAAACACTTAATTTGCTCATGAGGAACCTGTACATAGACCAAGAGACAGTCATTCAAACAGAGCAAGGGGATACTGCCTCATTTAAAATCAGGAAAGGTGTGTGTCAGGGTTGTATCCTTTCATCATATTTATTCAATCTGTATGCTGAGCAAATAATCCAATAAAACTGGATTATATGAAGAAGAACATGGCATCAGGATTGGTGAAGACTCATTAACAAGTGCAATATGCAGTTGACAGAATTTTGCTTGCTGAAATGAAGAGGACTGAAGCAATTACTAATGAAATTTGAAAGACTACAGGCTTCAGTATAGATTACATTTCAGTATAAGCCCCATTAGATCTCAACATAATGAAGACGAAATCCTCACAACTGGACCAATGAGCAACTTCATGATAAACAGAGAAAAGATTGAAGTTGTCAAGGATTTCATTTTCCTTGGACTCACAATCATTGCCCATGCAAGCTAGAAGTCAAGAAATCAAACTACATATTGCATCGTGCAAAATCTGCTGCAAAAGGCCTCTTTAAAATGTTCAGAAGCAAAGAGGTCACTTTGAGGTCTAAGGGGAGCCTGACCTAAGCCATGGTGTTTTCAGTCGCCTCATATGTATATGAAAGTTGGACAGTGAATAAGAAAGACCAAAGAAGAATTGATGCCTTTGAATTATGGCGTTGGCAAAGAATATTGAATATACCATGGACAGCCAGAAGAACGAATAAGTCTGTCTGGAAAGAAGTACAGTGAGAATGCTCCTTGGAAGCCAGGATGAAGAGACTTTGTCTCATGGACTTTGTACATGTTATCAGGAGGGACCAGTCCCTGGAAATGGACATCATACATAGTAAAGTAAAGGGCTGGCAAGAAAGAAAGACTGTCAATGAGAAGGATTGACACAGTGGCTGCAACAGTGGGCTCAAAAATAGCAATGATTTTGAGGATATCCCAGGATCAGGTAGTGTTTTGCTCTGTTGTGCATATGGTCGCTATGAGCTGGCACCTACTTGATGACACCTAACACAACAATGCTGGGATAAACCAAACCAAACCAAACCCAGTGCCATCGAGTCAATTCCAACTCATAGCGACCCTCTAGGACAAAGTAGAACTGCCCCATAGAGTTTCCAAGAAGCCCCTGGTAGATCCTAACTGCCGACCCTTTGGTTAGCAGCTGCAGCACTTAGCCACTACACCACCAGGGTTGCCATGCTGGGATAGTGCAATACTCCAAACATCTCTACTAGGTATTTAATTTGTCTACGTAAAAGCTAAGATAAATATGATCTTGACATTTTCATCTTCCCTCTCTGCTCTCTACTCCACCCTATTTGCACACCTAACCTAAAAGAGGAGGAAATTAACATGTGTTGGCACTCTGGAGCTAGTATGCACCAGAGCCTGGGAACAGAATGTGTCAATTTCTTCTCCATTCAGTAAAGTCACATTGGTAACTGAAACTGACTAAGGCGGCCATAGTTACACCATAGAAATCAGCCAGTATTACAAATCAGGGCAACCCACCCCCCACATACCCTACCCTCTGAAGACAGTTGATAAAACTTTCCCACCATATCACTAAACATGAACTTGAAAGGAAGAGGTTAAAATATTTATGTCTTAAAATAATTATGCCATAAACAAGAACTTGAGAGAAGGATGCTGAACCTGGAAAATACGGGCAGGAGCAGCTCTGTTGAAACAAAAGTGTCTCTGTCAGGGGCAGGAGTTACATGTGCATGTCTGAACTCACTTGATTTGTAGTTGTTAAGGTTCAGAGGTAAATAGCAATGACTTTAAGAGGTAATAAGGGCAAGCGTTTTATAAAAATGGAAGCACAACTGCACTCAGTTTTAACCCTAACTTAGAATTCGAGATTGGTGTTCTCTGTTTTTTTAAAGCAAATGCTTTCTCTCCGGGTTTATCTGTAAAAGCCACTACCCAGGCAGCAGCAAAAACCCTCCCCCACCATACACATACACACCCCCAAACTCTGAAAAGGTACCGTCCTCAAAACACCTTAATACGAACTGTCTGACAGACCTTCTTTGCACAGATGCAATTTGTGGGGCTCATTAAAGTATGTGTCTCAATCAAAAATATATAAAAAAGTATTCAAATATGCAGCACAATCAAGGAAGCATGCCAGCTGATTGGAAAAATATGCAGCTTGCTGAGTAAATCCCATTAAAGACAACTTTAGAGACAAAAATATGTTGGCAAATTAGTAAAATATGTGATTTCAGTTGTCATGTATATTGAAATATTTCAAAAGAAGCAAGAACGTGTAAGAAATGATACAGAACAGTCCAACTCTGATAATGATGAAGAAAGCCTACAGTTGGTCTACGGAAGTGGGTCCCAGTGTGATGACTGTGGGGTGGAAGCTGGAATAAAAGATGTGATCCCCACCCCCCTATCCCCGGTATCACAGATCTTCTTTTGAAAACCTCAGAAAACTAGAGCAGGTTATGGTGAATATCAAATGGTGAGATTAACTCTTGCTTCATTCCCGAGAGAAAGGGCATCTCAGTCCATGGAAGGTATAAAGTGCCTAGAGAATAGCGATGAAGGCAGAGAAAGGGAGGCATTTTTTGCAAAACTGGCAGAAATTGCCTTTTTGTCGTCCAAGAAAATGTTGTGAGGCAAACCTTTTATTGAGCACAGCTCTGCTTTAAAGTTATTTCCTCACTTTGTGCATTAATTTTTAAAACTTTTTTTTTCCTCACAAAGAACAAAACTTTAACTTTGAAATATTATGGCTGATGCTTCTATTATGCAGCTTGATTACATTACACTGGTCATCTCACGTATCTTTATTTAATATAAAAGGACATTTAAAAACATTTATATACTCTCTCCTTTAGTGAACATGTCTTGGGATGGGAAGGGATATGACTGGTTTCACATAAGCAGGTACTATGCAGCCTTTCCATAAATGTGCAGATGGTTAGTTGGTGATATCAAGGAGTCTTCTGCACAGATGGGGGCATAAAAATGATTAGTGGAAATTCCTCAGGAAGATTCATTCAGATCATGGCAATGTAACAGTGTAGGAATTATGGTTTATATTTGTGAACTGAAATTAGGCATAAAGACACTGGCCTATCACAGAAGCTATAATCAATTCAGCAGTCAGTACCCAGAAGTCCCATAACATATTAAACTTATGGTCATTTTAGAAATACTCAGAAGGTACGATTTAGCTTTCCTCTTACTCAGACTTTTCCCTGAACTGATTGTGAACACATTTATTAGTAATCATATTCTCCCAGCAACTATGGTTTGACTTAGAAAAACCTTTGGGAAACTTTATTCATTTTAAGGTTTCTCGTGCTGCCTTTAATGTCTAAGTTATGCAACTCTTCATGACTATGTAAAGACTAGCAAGGCATTTACATGAAACAAACAAAACCCAAAAGCAGTTAAAACTTTGCAGATGTATCTATGAGAGGATATGATTTTCTTTGGCTTAAGATATATGCCTCTCTGTGTTTTTCCAGTTGCATTCTAGAAACTGGGTATTTTATTTGACCCTGTGCATTTGTTTCCCATCTCTACCTAGAGTTTTAATACTTGGCTCTTTAAGTAGGCAGAGAAAAAATAACATTTCTTCTACAGAAAGAGGATCACAATTTTAATAGTTTTAAAAGGTGACTCCACCACACTTCTAAAGTATTTCTTAATCTCTATTGACTTCATCTCTAAAATTATCAGCATATTGTTATGAGTAATTTTTTTAAGAAAAATGAAATTGATTTTTAAATACAAGGTAAATGTAAGTTGATTTTGCTCATTTTAGGCTATTAGTCTACAATATTTAATTTAGTTGCCTAGTGCTACTGTAAGAGAAATACCACAAATGGGCGGCCTTAAAGAACAGAAATTTATTTTCTTACAGTTCTGGAATCTAAAAGCCCAAATTAGGGTCTCGACCAAGTTGACTCCTAGCTGGTAGCCCTGGGCATCCCTTGATGATCCTTATATGGCATCTGCCTTCCCCTGTATGTCATTTTGTGTGTGTGTGTGTGGCTAATCTGCTCTTTTTAGAACTGAGAAGAGTTTAGGTTTAAGACACACCCTACACTGGTATGACCATTAACATAACAAAGAAAACCCTATTTTCAAACAAAGGTATGTCCACAGGAATAAAAAAAAAAAAACAAAAACCCATTGCTGTCCAGTCAATTCCCACTCATAGAGACCCTATGTACCACTGAACTGAACACTACCTGATCCTGCGCCATGCTCACAGTCGTTGTTATACTCGAGCCCATTGTTGCAGCCGCTGTGTCAGTCCATCTGGTTGAGGGTCTTCCTCTTTCCCACTGACCCTGTACTAGTGGATTCAAACTGCTGACATTTGGGTTAGCAGCTGAACTCTTAACCGCTGTGTCACCAGGGCTCCATACACAGGTATAGAAGTTAGGAATTCAATGCATATTTTAGACAGACACAATTTAATCTACATCAGCATTATAATGTAATGTTTCTGAGTGTTTCTAATGCAGGTCTTTCAAAGAGCAGTCCAAAAACTAGTTAGAAATATAATGGAAAAATGGCCTATTTACAATAGCAACAAAAACATAACTACATATAAATAAGAAGTGCTCAGGACGTATATGAAGAAACAAACCTCTAACATTCTGTAGAGGCAAACACGAATGTAGTTTTGAAAAAATAAAGACATGGGTTATCTTAGAGAGGAAGATGCAATAATGATGTTAACTTTAAATATTTCTCTAGATTCAAGGCAATTCCAATTAAACATTAATGGGTTTATATGAAACTTGGTTAAATAATTATAAAGATCATGTGCAAGAACATAAAGGGAAGCAGTTGCTAGGCGCATCCTGTTAAAAGAGAGTAGGGTCCTTTCAGAATTTCAAAAGTATTATGAAACTACTATTAAGAAGGAGCCCTGGTGGTGTGAAGGTTAAGTGCTTGACTGCTAACTGAAAGACTGGCAGTTCTAACCCATCCAGCAGCCCTGAGGGACAAGGCCTTGGGGATCAGCTCCCATAAAGTTTCCAAAAAAAAAAAACCAAACCAAACCCATTGCTGTAGAGTCGATTCCGACTCATAGTGACCCTATAGGACAGAGTAGAACTCCCCAATAGAGTTTCCAAGGAGCGCCTGGCAGATTCAAATTGCCGACCTTTTGGTTAGCAGCCATAGCACTTAACCACTATGCCACCAGGGTTTCCGCATAAAGATTAAAGAAAAAAAAAATTATAGCCTAGAAAATCCTATGAAGCAGTTCTACTCTGCCACATGGGATCGAAACTGACTCGAGAACAACAACACAATATTAATTAGAGTGTTATAATGATTCAAAAATAGTTCCATTGACCTAAGGAGCGAGAAATAGATATGAATGCATGTGAGAATTTAGTAAATGATAAAAGAAGAGAATTGGACATCATGCATAAATAAGCTATTAAGAGAAAAATTACTTTTTAAAATGCATTCAATTTTTTTTTTCTAAATATCTATTACGTGCCAGGACTTGCTCAAGTTGCTAGAGAAAGAGAAGAAAAGAGACAAGACAGGTAATAAATAATAAATATATGATAAGTCACATAGTGACAATACTATGAAAAAAGGGTAAGAGTGACAGAGTGTGACTACAAAATGGAGTTGTGCTATTTTATATAAGGTGACCAGGGAAGGTGTTTTCCTAACTGGCATGTATGCATACTAATGAGATACTTTTGTCTAAGAGATTGTCGAAGATGAGAAAAAGAGGCAAAATCAGGATAGAGATACAGGGAGAGAGGAATGTTTATGTGCTGTTGGTGAAAATGTAGATCGATGCTGCTTTTCTGCTATGTGTTTTGGTAATATGTATAAAATTCTTCCTTTACTTAAGGAGCTAAACAAGTCACAAAGATTAATATTAAAGCACTTTTTATATTCACATAAAAAGAAATCACTTCAAAGTTTATTAAAAAGTAGTAGCAAAATAAAATTATGGTATATCCAAACAAGGAGATATTGTGTATCCATGAAAAAGTTGATAAAATGTTCTGTTGAATAAAAAAGGTGATAAAATAGGAAGTACATTGTAAGTCCATGAATACAAAATACTATATAAATGTGTGCTCACACACACACACATACAAACACACATGAGCCTAGAATGTCACTCACCAAAATATTAACATAGATTATCTAAAAAAAAAGATGAAATTTTAAGTGTTTTTTAGCTTCATAATGTTTTTATTTTTAGAGTTGAGAGTAAAGATGAATTATTTTTACAATGACATATGAAAATAATTTTCCTATTTTAAAGAACTTTATATAAAGGTCAATTTTGTAACATTTATAGGGAAATTACTAGTTATTACAATGATAATATAGGTCCATTAATGTAATTTTTACCATAAATTTTGATCAAATAATGTGAAGTAGAAGTGCAAACTAATAATCGTGCTGTGTGTCATGAATGAGGCAAAAGTAATCACTGGTGAAGTCAAGTATACAAGACATGCATTATCATTTTCTCTCCAGGTTACTCCTAAGTCACATAGAAAGAAAGGAAGATCTTTAAAGGCAATGGAGCTGAAGATATCTGAGTCATTAATGCCATAGTCTATAAAGATGGGCAATACTGTGAACAAATCCTAAAGCAAGACAGGTCTTAAATTGACCTGCTAACATAAGGAATGGCCTTTCTTCTGGAAAGTCTTTCCTTCTCTCTTATAGCATGTTTCTATCTGAGCAGGCAGGCATTGAGTTAATGAACAGTAATCCCCTTGAAGAAGACTTCACTGAGTTGTTATTGAAAGACAATTGGCATTAATGTTTTATATCAGTGAAGCTGAAAGAAAAAGAAGAAACAGGATAAAGATTCAAAACAGTAAGTGTTTAGTATGATTGTACTTTGTGTTAAAAAAATCCTGTAAAATTATAGTCTTAGACACTATTAAACAATACTAGGTAAAGCTTGTTCTTTCAGGGGATTATGTTCTATTTATCAAGTGGAAAAGCATGTTTCCTTATTTTAATGATTATTGTACCAATACATATTCTGGTTTTGGGGAATCCAAGGATTTATAATCATCTAGATCTGTCTCTCTTTCTTTATCCCTTTCTGGATTGATAGCACCACAATCTAAAAGTTCTGCCAAACTAGAAATTCGAGTGTCATCCTTAATTCCTTCCAATCTCTTAAACCTCAGTGTTAACTCTGTCATGGAACCTTATTGATTCTATTTTTTCAATGTCTCTTAAATTTATTCTTTTTTTTTTTTTTAACTCATTGTCACTACCTTAGCTCAGAGCTTCATGATTTCTCACCTGAGTTACTGCAACAACTTCAAAACTCTTTTCCTTGCTTTCCATCTTGTTTTCTGCAATCCATCTAAAACTCTGCTGTCAATGGACTTTCTTAAATATAAATTCAATCTTTTCACTTTGGTGCTTAGAAGCATTGAATGGCATCCCCTTTTGTAACAGAATGAAATCCAAAATGGCACAGATGATCTATCCACTACTCATCCTTCCACCAGAGAAACTGACACAACTACACTCAAATCCTACTGAAATATTTGTAATCACTTGAGTGTGTCTATGCCGCTATGCTTTTCACAGGTTTCTTCCTCTGCTTGGCACACCCTTACTACTTTGAAACTCTTACCAACTCCACTATTGTTTGTTTGCTTTTTAAAACAAGGCTAGTTTTACCAGTCTTTAAAACCCAACTCATATATGACTGTCTGTGAGAAACTTTTTCTGTATAATCCTGTATGAGATAAATGCTTTCACAGACACCTGTACTTACTGTATCACAATCCATTTCATAGTGCATTGCTATTGTGTGTTCATTTGTCAATTTCCTGTATTTGGAATTTTGGAAGGAAAGACATTTTATTTAATCTTCATATTTTGTATACCTGACATAGTGACTGGTACATAATAATCCGTTGCTGTCGAGTCGATTCCAACTCCTAGCAACTCTATAGGACAGAGTAGAACTACCACATAGGTTTTCCAAGGAGTGACTGGGGGATTTGAACTGTCAGCCTTTGGTTAGCAGCCTGAGCTCTTAACCATTGTACCACCAGGGCTGGTACATAATAAAGTGTCAGTATTTTTTTTAAATGCTGTGTACAACCAGAATGCTCCATGTAAGCAAGAATGACGAGACTACATCTCACATACTTTGGACATATTATCAAGAGATCAGTCCCTGGAGAAGGACATCATGCTTAGTAAAGTAGAGGGAGAGTGAAAAAGAGGAAGACCCTCAACAAGATGGATTTACACAGTGGCTGCAACAATGAGCTGAAACATGACAACAATTGTGAGGATGGCACAGGACCAGGCAGTGTTTCATACAGTTGTACATAAGGTCGCTGTGAGTTGGATCCAACTCAACAACACCTAACAACAACAACAGCACAACAACAACAAATGCTGTTAAGGAGCCCCGGTGGTGTAGTAGTTAAACTACTCGGCTGCTAACCAAAAGGTCAGCAGTTTGAACACACCAGCGGCTCTGTGGGAGAAAGATGTGGCAATATGCTTCTGTAAAGATTACAGCCTTGGAAACCATATGAGGCAGTTCTACTCTGTTGTACAGGGTTGCTACAAGTTGAAACCAACTCAAAGGCCATGATTAAATGCTTGTTGAATGTAGAATCTGAAGGTAACATCTTACCTATCTGAATCTATCAAACTTCACCAAATGGCTATACTTAGACCATCAAAACAATACTAATCTATTGTAATTTTTTAAATAGTTTTTGTAGGAATTTATACCATACTTTATATTGTGTTTAACAAAAATAAAATTATTTTCCTAAGATCATACACTAGCAACTACCTTTCAGTTGAAGTTTGGCTATAATATTATAAGCTTGATCCTCATACTATAACCCCTATGAAATTATACTGAACTCAACATTTATTGTTTCAGCAAGTATATATTGAATGTCTACTATGTGGCAGGAGCCATACTAGAGTTGGATTAGAGGAGAAAAATTAACAAGTATATTCCCTATCCTCATGAGACTACGAGACCTTCTGCAGTGGGACCAAAAAAAAAAAAAAAAAAAAGCAATAAATTTATTGATAAATCTCCTTCCTGGTTAGAAATATGACAAGCCTACGATAAACAAGTAAATGTGTTGATTAGAAAAGTATTAGTTAATATGTAAAAAAAAAAAAAAAGAATAGCATAATACAATCATTTATTGTGATGATCAGCTTGATTTTCTGTATGTTTAGATCCTTCAAGAAACTAGGTAGTTCACTAACATACTTTTAAATTTTCACGTTATTTTATAACATCAAATGATTTATGACTGTCACAGGTGTTTATGTTGGGAAGATTATTATACTACGAAAATGGTGATGAGATGGTGTGAGCCTTGATGAGGAATAGCATTTTAGTAGGCAGACAGAAGGCAAAGGCACAAAGGTGGCGAAGTGGCTTGAGCAGGGATTTTGAATAGGAGAAGAGTAGGCTTAGCTTCTGGAAAGACAGGGCTAGTTATATTAGCCAGTCCCTTGAGTCCCAGCTTAAGGAGCTTGGACTTTATCCTTCAGGCTAGTGAATAAAGTGTCTTAGTTTTGATTCTGAAATGACACTATTGAAATAGTGTTTTAGAAAGATTGATCCATCTGGGGATTATCAGGCACTTTGAAGGAGAAAAACCTGCCGAAGTGAAAAAGAAAATAAAGGAATTCATGAATAATGTGGTCATGGAAATAAAAAAAAAGTATTAAAGACATAGAAATCTAAATCTCACCTTTTTGTTGAATAGAATATATTCTAATACGTGTGCTGTGTCTATTTGTCTTTAGTGTCTTTCACAGGGTCGGTACGAATTAAAATCAACTCAATGGAAATAGGTTTGTTTTTTTGGTTGAATATTGAAATCAGCAAATTTAGACAAATTAGTTGTTTCAGACATTGGCTGGAGAGGTACCTAGTTGATTAACAGACATATTCATTTTTTGGAGAGTTGATCTGCAATTTGTAAAACTTGGCTTATATCCATTCTCTTTCCTTTGTAGTCTGGAAAGATGCCAGGAGGACAAAGGGGGGGGGAAGAACTGATGCCAGAAAAATGAAGGTAGTGTAAAGTTGAAAAAGATCTATTTTTTTTTTTGGCTTAAACATTCTATTTCAGTATAATCAATACAAACCCAAGGAATTTTTCTAAGTACATTAGCATCAACATTTTATCACATGATGTCTTGGATATAATCAATGTGGAACTGGAACTGTAATAAAAGCCAATTAATACAAATGTAAAAAACTATAGCATCCAAAATAAATGAAATCATAAAGAAATGAGTCTTGGAAATTATAGAAAGATAAAAGAGAAGAGATGGTAGAAAGCAAGCTGTCATTTTCAATCCAGACAAAATTCCTTTGATGAAAATATTTTGTCAGGTCACATAGAGATCGTTTCTCAGACCCGTACACCATCGAAGTATGAGACGTGTATACTGCTGAGTTATTAAAAATGGCTTTCTGATTGGGAATACCTTCCACTGTTAAGGTAATGATCAATCTGCTATATATAACAGCATAATTTTAATTCAGTCCCTGGGCCAGTTTCCAGTCACACAGGTGAAAACCTATTGCAATGTGAGTTTGTATTTAGTATATAAAAAAGAGCTTCTTCATCATATATAGCTGTTGGAACAGAAGAAATCATTACTAAATTGCATTTCATTGCCAAGTTTCATGTTCATTCCTTTGTTCACAGTGTTCCAGCTCTTTAGATTTTACCTTGTACATCTTTTCCTTCCTCTGTTGTACTTTAGTCACGTTTAAAGACTCATCTCAAACATTACCTTTGCTATGAAAGTATGGCCAACTCACTCTCCTATTCCAGCAAACTGTCATGGATTGAATTGTGTCTCCCCAAAATTTGTGTCAACTTGGTTAGGCTATGATTCCCAGTATTGTGTGGTTGTCCTCCATTTTGTGATAGTGATTTTATGTTAAAGAGAATTAGGGTGGGATTGTAACACCCTTACTAAGGTCACATCCCTGATCCAATGTAAATGGAGTTTCCCTGGAGTGTGGCCTGCACCACCTTTTATCTTACACATGATAAAAAGAAAAGGAAGCAATCAGAGAGGGGGAGTGCATACCACCAAAAAAAAAAGAACTGAGAGCAGATCACATCTTTTGGATGCGGAGTTCCTGCAAGGAGAAGCTCCTAGTCCAGGGGAAGATTGATGAGAAGGAACTTCCTCCAGAACCAACAGAGAGAGAAAGGCTTCCTTTGGAGCTGATGCCCTGGAATTTGGACTTCTAGCCTCCTAAACTGTGTGAAAATAAATTTCTCTTTGTTAAAGCCATCCACTTGTGGTATTTCTGTTACAGCAGCACTAGATGACTAAGACAGAATTTGGTACTGAGAGATTGGGGTGCTGCTCTAACAGATACCTAAAATGTGGAAGCAGTTTTGAAACTCTGAATGGATAGAAGCCTCAGAAAGAAATGAGAGCTGTTAACACCAAAGAAGGCACAGATGGTGAGAAACAACGGCAGTGATCCGGCAGGCGCAGAACCAGGAGAGCGGGAAAGCTGAGTGCCTGTGTGCAAGAGGTTTCCTGGTGGAGTGGGGTTCCTTCATGCACTTATCGGTGGAGTTACTGAGTTTTGGAACACTTGCCTCAGCAGGGCAGATTTAGATGTGAGGTCCAAGGGCAGAGAGGCCAAGGAACACAGAAAACTGAGCTGCCTCAGTCTCAAAAGTTATGGCCACGACCTCTGGGGTTTCAAAGTGTGGAGCCATGGCCTCTGATGTTTCTAAGGGTGGAGTAGCCACTCAGACGGGGTAGAAGAATGTTGCACCTAAAGGTGATGGAGCAGAGTTGCTGTCCCAGTGGGCCTGGAAAGCAGAGCAGAAGCCCAGAGCTGAGGGACCTCCATTTGGAATCAGCAGAGTGTAGCAAACGCCTAGAGTCTGGAGGGCAGGGTCATTGTGTGAATGGTCTCAGAGAACAGAGAATTATTTTTAGAGCACTGAAAGCTAATGTAATGTGTTCTACTGACTTGGTTGGTGCCTGTTATACCTTGTTTTCCTCCAATTTTTCTCATTTGTAATGGAAATGTCCAGCTTTTGCCTCCTCTGCTATTTTACTTTGGAAGTAGATAACTTCTAGTCTAGATTTTACAGATGAAGAGAAATTTTTGGATCTTGGACTTGGAGTTGATTTAATGTTTTTGCTATGATACAGTGGTGTGAATGTGTCATACATGTAGCAAGGACATGAATTTTTAAGCAGAGTGTGCCCTTTGAACCCGGGGTTCCTGCTCAGAGAAGCTCCTAGTCCTGGTGAAGATTGACTAGAGAGACCTTCCTCCAGAGCCGATGGAGAGAGAAAGCTTCCCCCTGGAGCTGACGCCCTGAATTTGGATTCCTAGCCTACTAGACTGTGAGAAAGTAAATACCTCTTTGTTAAAGCCATCCACTTGTGTATTTGTTATAGCAGCACTACATGACTAAGACATCTACCATATTTAATTTCTTCCTCTTCATAAACTTCATCAGAATGTCAAAACCTCAAAGATAATGCATAACTCAAGTTCTCATCAGTTACAGAATCATAAGAAAAAGATCTAACGCTACCCTGACAAAATAGGTTTCTCCAAAGTCTAGGAAACAGAGTCTTTAATGCCTTCTAAGAAGGAAAGATAAACTACTCCTGTGCTCCTTCTTCCCTGATGATCCTACAGCTGGAGAAAAATAAGTTTGGATTTTTTTTCAATCAGGGTAGTTCTAGCTTTTCAAGAACTCTTTGGTATATTGATGAATACCTTGTTGTTGTTAGTTGCCAGCATGTTGATACTGACTCATGGCCACCCCATGTGTGTCAGAGTACAATTGCCCCATAGGATTTTCAAGGCTGTGACCTTCTGGAAGCAGATTGCCAGGCTCACCTTCCACGGAGACTCTGTGTGGTTTCGAACTGCCAATCTTTCCACTAGTAGTCAAGAGTTTAAACGTTTGTGCCACCCAGGGGGCTCTGATTGATATCTATCTTACTACAAATTCTACTACTTTTACTTAATCCAGTTTTTTGTTTTTTTAACAAAAAAATTTACCATTCAGTTTTTGAAGCCACTGCAGGATAATAAATAATAAAATAATAATAATTTTATGATTATTTACATTTGCAAGCATTTTATTTTTGAGACCATATAGTTTAGTCATTTCTTCTGAATGCTCCTTAAGCACACAATAATTTATGTAATAATCCTTTGAAGAAGATATCTTTATTCCCATTTTAGAGCTGAGGAAGCTGCGAGGGAGAAAATTTAAGCAGCCCTAACCCAGCTAGTACATAATGAACCCTGGTAAAGATTCTAACTTGGTTTTAACTTCAAAGCTCATTTTCTTAAGAATTACACAATACTGCCTCATGCAGGTCTATTGTGCTGTCTGAGGAAGGCCCATTGGAGACCAGACAAAGGTAAAGAGGTCAGGGAAGTCACAAGTGAGCAGAGGATTATTGTCCACTTTACTAAAGGCTAGTTTAAATTATTTTTCTTCCTTCTATAAAAATTCCAAACTCGGTTGAATCTCACATTACTAGGCTGTATTACCCATATACTTCAGACATGTTATCAGTAGGGCTGAGTCCCTGGAGAAGGACATCATGCTTGGTAAAGTAGAGGGTCAGTGAAAAAGAGGAAGACCCTCACAAGATGGATTGATACAGTGGCTGCAACAATGGGCTCAAGCATAACCAACGGTCATGAGGATGGCGCAGGACCGGGCAGCGTTTCGTTCTGTTGTACATAGGGTCACTATGAGTCAGAGCTGACTCAGCAGCACTTAACATTACCCATATTCTCTCTCAGATTTGGAATATTATTTTCTATCATTCCAGTCTAATTATTCACATACCTGTATTCAATAGAGGTATGGCCCCCCATGAACTCAGGTTCCTCTGACCATATGTCTTTTTGGCCATTCAGAACTCCTCTCATGTTCTGACTCCCTTCACAACTCAGACTAGATCCTATAGTGCGTCCCTTGCAAATAGTCTTTGATCCTTTGCTCTCTTCCCTTTAGTCAGTCATTTGATCAATCCCTTTCTCTGATTATACCCAACTGAGCAGCTGAAAAAAAAAAAAAATTTTTTTTTTTTTTTAGCACTGGTGAAATTCCCTGGGATCTATGGATTTCTTTTTTATATATTGCCCAACCCAGAACCCAGTGCTGTAGAGTCAATTCCAACTTGCCAGACAATTCTATTACACTTTCTCATACTCTGAGGTGACTATTTCACATGTATTCACCTCTATTAATATATTCGACTCTTCTATCCTCCCACCCTCTGTTGATTACTTTAATAGTTAGAGAAAATAGAGGGAGTTAGTAGAAAACCATCTACCTATATCTCCTATCACCAAAGGCAGCAAATTTCCTACACCTTTGTACATATTATAATCTTGCCTCCTTGTATAACAGACACGTTCCTGCCCTGTGCATGTGTAATCCCTCTATTCATACTACAGATCTTGCCACTCAAATAATCCTATTTTCACCCTATTTTAGACTAATGCAAGCTACCTGACATACAGATGTCAAAATATATAAGAACACTACACATTAAAGTTTATGGTGTTCACACAACAGTTCAAGGTCAGAGTTCCTGATCTACAAAGGGCTTTTCTCTAGTTAATGATTCAGAGACCAAGGTTCCTTACACTTATTGATCCAGATTCCCTAGGGCCTGGTATCAGCAGGGGATGGAGAGCATGGAATATGCACACCCACTGCATAAAAGTGACACACATTATCTTCTCTTACACTCAGTGGGTAAGAACTAGTTTTATGGCTATACCTGAAGGTGAAGTGTGAAATACAGCCTCCTACTGTGCAATTACTTCTAATCAAAAACTCTTTAATGTAGAAGAAGGATCACAAACTTTGGTGCACAGTTAAGTATCCTTTCTATAGAGACCCAGTAAAAGTTATCAGAAAGGTGATAGTCTGATAGAAAAAGAAAAACAAATAAAACAGGAGTGCTTTTTTTTTTTCCCTTGAAACATAGAGAAAAAAAAAAAAAGCTTTCAAAAAGTAGGATGTAGTCACTAGCACTACCAAATCCTCCACCGAACTGTGGCTCCAGCACAACTGCATGGTGCCCAGCTAAGAGCACCGAAGGCTCTGACAGGGATCACGATAGAGGGCCCTGGATAGAGCTGGAGAAAAATGTAGAACAAAATTCAAACTCATAAAAATAGATCAGACTTATTGGTCTGGCAGAGACTGAAGAAACACTGAGACTATGGCCCCCAAACATCCTTTTAACTCAGTACTGAAGCCACTCCTGAGGTTCACCTTTCAGCCAAAGATTAGACAGGCCCATAAAACAAACTTTAATAACCACGTCTACGAGACTAAATGGGCACAGCTGCCAGGGGCAAAGACAAGAAGGAAGGAGGGAACAGGAAAGCCGAATGAATGGAAATGGGGAACCCAAGGTCAAGGAGGGGAGAGTGTTGACATGTCCTGGAGTTGTCAAATGTCACAAGACAATACGTGTATTAACTGTAAACCTTCATTTAATGCACAATAAAAAAAATAAATGAAACTAGGATGTGGTCACCTGGTTTAAATTGAGTAAAAAGAAAGGGAAGGGACTATTGAAATTAAAAATTTCTAGGTCATCCATAACTTTAACAAAACTCATTCCAGTGGGCAGTGGTTGAGAAATAATTTCAAATGATATGGGCCAAAGAGAGAAAATAAGTTAAAGAGTTATCAATTTTCAGTATAGACAACATCTTTGAGTATTTTTCCTACGAAGGTAAACATGGAAACCATGCAGTAAGTTGAAGGATGCCAAGGATATTTTTAATAAATGTATGTATATGTATAATAACACACACAAGTAAACTTTTGCTGAAGATAATTAAAAAATGGTTGCAATAATACATTGACAGGGAATTGCCAGAAATTCAAGCCAGATTTGGAAAAGGACATGGAATGAGGAATATCATTGCTGATGTCAAATGGGTCTTGGCTGAAAGCAGAGAATACCAGAAAGATGTTTACCTACGTTCTATTGACTATGCAAAGGCTTTTGACTGTGTGGATCATAACAAATTATGGATAACATTGCAAAGAATGGGAATTCAAAGAACACTTAATTGTGCTCATGTGGAATCTGAACATAAACCAAGAGGCAGTCATTCAAACAGAACAAGGGGATACTGTGTGGTTTAAAATCAGGAAAGTTGTGCATCAGGATTGTATCCTTTCACCATACTTACTTAATTTGTATGCAGAGCAAATAATCTGAGAAGCTGGACTATATGAAGAAGAACAGGGCATCAGGATTTGTGGAAGGCTCATTAGCAACCTGCAATATGCAGATGACACAATTTTGCTTGCCGAAAGTGAAGAGGACTTGAAGCACTTACTGATGATGATCAAACACTACAGGCTGCAATATGATTTACATCTCAACATAAAGAAAACAAAAATCCTCACAACTGGACCAATAAGCAGCATCATGATAAACAGAGAAAATATTGAAATTGTCTAAGATTTCATTTTACTTGAATCCACCAGCAACATCCATGGAAGCAGCAGTCAAGAAATCAAATGACTTATTGCATCGGACAAATCTGCTGCAAAAGATCTCTTTAAAGTGTTTAAAAGCAAAGATGTCACTTTGAGGACTAAAGTGCACTTGGCCCAAGCTGTGGTATTTTCAATCACCTCCTATCCTTGTGAAAGCTGGACAATTAATAAGGAAGACTGAAGAAGAATTGATGCCTTTGAATTATGGTGTTGATGAAGAACATTGAATATACCATGGACTACCAGAAGAATGAACAAATCTGCCTTGAAGAAGTATAACTAGAGTGCTCCTTGGAAGCTAGGATAATGAGACCTCTTCACATACCCTGAACATGTTATCAGGAGAGAGCAGTCCCTGGAGAAAGACATCATGCTTGGTAAAGTAGAGGTTCAGTGGCAAAAAAAGAAGATCCTTGATGAGACGAACTCACACAGTGGCTACAACAATGGACTGAAACATAGCAACCATTGTGATGATGGCACAGGACCAGGCAGTGTTTCCTTCTGTTGTGCATAATGTCGCTATGAGTCAAAACTGACTCTATGACACCTAATAACAACGTGGTTATGTATCAACTTGATGGCAGTGGGTTAGTGGGTGGGTTTATGTGAATAGATGTAAAAAAATGTATAAACATAATGCAAATATTCTGGAGATTCTTTGAAATAGCTATTTAATTAAAACAGAGCATTCATAATGTTGCACCCATACTTCACTGAACGATAAATGCATGGCTTTCTTGTCTGTTGTTACTTTTCCAGTAATAATGAGTCTTTTGTGATTGGAATGCTGTCAGCCTTAAGACATCCATCTTGGCAGAATGCCACATCTTTCTTCTCACTATGTCACCTCTTACTTTCAGATAATAGATCCAGAAGAGATAGGTTTCAATACCAAGTTTTCTAATTATTTGAAATTTTAAAACCTAAACAAACTTGCTCAGCACTATATTTTGTACAAGCTGAAAACATGTCATTATAGTTAAGAAAAGGTATCACCACTATTTAAATCTCTCCAAGTAAGGAGAAAACCCATAAAATAGTCTTACAGATTTCATTATGTCTTTTTAGGAAAAGAAGATACCTACTTTTAATTACCAATACTTTACATGGATCTCTATATTGTTTGGCTCAGAGTATGGTAGGTTAGAACAAAATGTGGTAATATTTTTTTTACCAACCTTTCTCAAGCAGTACATTCTCCAATTCAATTTTTAGTCAGGGGTCTGGAAAAATACTTTTCTAAATATCTTGGGAACAAATTGTCAACTTCCCCTTATTATTAGAGTATTCCTTTTTGCCAGATATCATAGATTCTGAGCAAGAAACCATGGAGATGGGAGCATAATGAAAAAATATTGGCTATTCCACCATGGACTGTTACCACCAGGTCCTTCGTATCGGGCTGTACAGTTTGTGTGTTGCACAGAGAAGCAGGTCCTGGGGAATGGGAGGCTGAGTTCAGCTCATGCTTTGCTCTTAATTTATGCACTCCTGTGCAGGGCTGCATTATCTCAAGGAAGGAGCATCTTTTCTTACATGTTCATACACAGGCGGTCTCTATTTATAACTCACATAATGCTATGTAGACTATTGGTGGCTCGGATATCCACTTCTCAGAAATAAATCCCCGTATGTAACACATGTGTGCAGAATTGTCTTGTTTCTGCAGTCACATCCTTGACAACTTCAAACTTTTCTCTGTTTATCATGATGTTGCTTACTGGTCCAGTTGTAGGATTTTTGTTTTCTTTATGTTGAGGCGTAATCCACTGAAGACTGTGGTCTTTGATCTTCATCAGTAAATGCTTCAAGTCCTCTTCATTTTCAGCAAGCAAGGTTGTGTCATCTGCATAATCCAGGTTGTTAATAAGTCTTCCTCCAATTCTGATGCCCTGGTCTTCTTCATATAGTCCACCTTCTTGGATTATTTGCTCAGCATACAGATTAATTAAGTATGGTGAAAGGATACAACCCTGACACACACCGTTCCTGACTTTAAACCAATCAGTATCCCCTTGTTCTCTCAGAACAACTGCCTCTCGATTTATATACAGGTTCCTCATGTGCACAATTAAGTGTTCTGGAATTCCCGTTCTTTGCAATGTTATCCATAATTTGTTATGATCCACACAGTCGAATGCCTTCAAGTAGTCAATAAAACCCAGGTAAACATTCTTCTGGTATTCTCTGTTTTCAGCCAGGATCCATCTGACATCAGCAATAATATTCCTGGTTCCACGTGCTCTTCTCAAACCGGCCTGAATTTCTGGCAGTTCCTTGTCGATATGCTGCTGCAGCCGCTTTTAAACGATCTTCAGCAAAATTTTGCTTGCATATAATATTAATGATATTGTTTGATAATATCCACATTCGATTGGATCACCTTTCTTGGGAATAGGCATAAATATGGATCTCTTCCAGTCAGTTGGCTAGGTAGCCGTCTTCCAAATTTCTTGGCATAGGCAAGTGAGCACTTCCAGTGCTGCAGCTATTTGTTGAAACATCTGAATTAATATCCCATCAGTTCCTGGAGCCTTGTTTTTCACCAATGCCTTCAGTGCAGCTTGGATTTCTTCCTTCAGTACCATTGGTTCCTGATCATATGCCACCTCTTGAAATGGTTGAATATTGACTAATTCTTTGGGTATAATGACTCTGTATATTCCTTCCATCTTCTTTTGATGCTTCCTGCATCATTTAATATTTCCCCCATATAATCCTTCACTATTGCAACCCGAGGCTTGAGTTTTTTCTTCATTTCTTTCAGCTTGAGAAACACCGAGCGTGTTCTTCCCTTTTGGTTTTCTATCTCCAGCTCTTTGCACATGTCATTATAATACTTTACTTTGTCTTCTCGTGCTGCCCTTTGGAATATTCTGTTCAGTTCTTTTAAGTCATCATTTCTTCCTTTTGCTTTATCTGCTTAACTTTGGAGAGCAAGTTTCAGAGTGTCCTCTGACATCCATCTTGGTCTTTTCTTTCTTTCCTCTCTTTTCAATGATCTCTTGCTTTATGTGTGATGTCCTTGAACAACTTGTCTGGTCTTCTGTCATTAGTGTTCAACGCATCAAATCTATTCTTGAGATGGTCTCTAAATTCAGGTGGCATATGCTCAAGGTCATATTTCGGCTCTTGTGGACTTGCTCTGATTTTCTTCAGTTTCAGTTTAAACTTTCATATGAGCGATCTATTGTCTGTTTCACAGTTGGCCCCTCGCCTTGTTCTGACTGATGATATTGAGCTTTTCCATCGTCTCTTTCCACAGATGTAGTTGATTTGATTCCTGTGTGTTCCATCTGGTGATGTCCATGTGTATAGTTGCCATTTATGTTGGTGGAAAAAGGTGTTTGTAATGAAGAAGTCGTTGATCCTGCAAAATTCTATCATTCGATGTCCAGCATTGTTTCTATAACCAAGGCCATATTTTCCAACTACCGATCCTTCTTCTTGTTTCCAACTTTCACATTCCAATCACTAGTAATTATCAGTGCATCCTGATTTCACGCTCAATCAATTTCAGACTGCAGAAGCTGATAAAAATCTTCAATTTCTTCATCTTTGATCTAAGTGTTTGGTGCATAAATTTGAATAATAGTTGTATTAACTGGTCTTCCTTGTAGGTGTATGGATATTATCCTATCACTGATGGTGTTGTATTTCAGGATAGATCTTGAAAGTTTTTTATGAGAATGAATGCAACACTATTCCTCTTCAATTTGTCATTCGCAGCATAGTGAACAATACATGATAGTCTGATTAGGATATCGATGTTTATGTGTTCCATTTCATTTTCGACGATTTCCAATTTTCCTAGATTATATTTTGTACCTTCCAGGTTCTGATTATTAATGGATGTTTCTAGCTGTTTCTTCTCATTTTGAGTAATGCCACATCAGCAAACGAAGGTCCTGAAAGCTTTATTCTGTTCACGTCATTAACATCGACTCTACTTTGAAGAGGCAGCTCTTCCCCAGTCGTCTTTTGAGTGCCTTCCAACCTGGGGGGCTCATCTTCCAGCAGTATATCAGACAGTGTTCCGCTGCTATACATAAGGTTTTCACTGGCTAATCCTTTTCAGAAGTAGACTGCCGGGTCCTTCTTCCTAGTCTGTCTTAGTCTGGAAGCTCAGCTGAAACTTGTCCACCATGGGTGACCCTGCTGGTATCTGAATACCGGTGCCATAGTTTTAAGCATCATGGCAATATGCAAACCCCCACAGTACGAAAAACTGACAAACACGTGGTGATCTTTATTGCTAGTATACAAAAATATATATATATTTTTATATTGAACTTGTATCTTTAAACCTTGATAAACAGTTAATAGTTTCGGTGGCTATTTTGGTAGCTTTCATCAGAGTTCCACAATGTAGTCATTTCATTTTCAAGTAAGGACAATCTTACTTCTTTCTTTCCAATATGAATGAATATCTTTTACTTCTCTTTCTTTCATGCTTACATGAATAGAACATTCAATACTATGTTGAATAGAAGTTGTGAGAGTGTACCTCCTTGTCTCATTACTGATCCTAGGGTAAGCATTCCATCTTTAATCATTACATTTATTTGTTGTCTTTTTTTTCTCAGATGCCCTTTATCATTTTGAGGACATTCCTTCTATTCTTATATTTCCAAGTTCTTATCAGGAATGAATGTTGAATTTTGTCAAATGTTTTGTGTCTACTGAAATGGCAATTTGGTTTTCCTTTATAATTTATTAATATAATAAATTACATTGGTTAATTTTCAAATGTTAAACCTATATCACATTCTAGAAATAAACCCTATTAGGTTATTATGTATGATCCTTATTTATTTTGGATATAACTTACTAACATCTTGCTCAGAATTTTTACACCCATTTTTATGAAAAAAACTTATGTGAAGGTTAAGGATGTGTATCAACTTGGCTGGGCCATGATTCTCAGTGGTTTAATTAGCCATATGATAGTGTGATCACTTCCATGATAAGATTTGATGTTATGTGATCACCTCCATGATGGGATGTGTTGTGAATAGCCAATCAGTTGAAAGGCAGTTTCCTTGGGCGTGCGTCCTGCATTGAATATAAGTGGATATTCTGGTAAGGCTTGTGGGCTTTTGCTTGTCCTGGATACTGCAGCTGGCTCCTGTTCATCTGACTTCCAGTTCTTGGGACTTGAACTAGCAGCTTACCTGCAGTCTTGCCTTCTGATCCTTGGAATTCATTTATCTTCACAGCCTGTGAGTAAGAGCCCTGTTAGCCAGACTGCTGATCTTGGGTTTGCCAGCCCCTGTGGCTACATGCATCAGGAGAAGCCTTTACCCTGACCCCCAGACTTGGGACGTTCCAGCCTCTACAACTACGTAAGTCATTTCTTTGACATGAATCTCTCTCTCTATATATATATTTTTGCGCTTTACCGGTTTTGCTTCTCTAGAGAACCCAGTTTAAGAGAAGTTGTCTATAGTTTTCTCTTTTTTAATATTATCTTTGACAGGTTTTAGTATCAGGATAGTGTTGGCTGCACAGAATGAGTTGGGAAGTATTCCCTACTCTTCAATTTTCTGGGAGAGTTTTTCTGTAATTTGAATGATTTTTTCCCTTAACTGTTTGATAGATATCACCAGTGATGCCGTATGGTCCTGGGGTTTTCTGTGTGGAAAGTTTGTTTTTAATTACAAATTCAATTTCTTTAATAGATACAATTTACCTATTCCTTCTTGAGAATGTTTTGCTAGTTTGTGATTTTCAATGAATTAAACTAATTTGTCAAGTTTATAGGCATAAAGTTATTCATAACATCACCATGTTATTATGTTGTTAGTTGCCATCAATTCCAGCTCATTGTGACCCCATGTGAGCAGAGTAGAACTGCTGCATAGAGTTTTCTTTAATTTCACCAATTCTGGCTTCCATTGCCTCATTTCTGCTCTTATGACTTTGTATTGACTTGTCTAATTCTAAAATTTTATTGTTAATCTTTTGGATTTCTGTTTGCTGTCTTTCTGTGGATTCTTGCAGCCTGTTAAATTTGTCATTATGCTGTTGTATAACCTTCTTAAATTCCTCTATTGCTTTGTGTGTTCCTTGGCTTGGTCTGTGTTTTGCCTGATATCCTTCCTGATCTATTGAAGAGCTCTGTAAATTAATCTTTTGAATTCCACCTCCAGTCCAGTAATTTCAAAATTATCTCTTCCTCTGGGAAGTTTTTTGGTTCTTTGTTTTGGTTGCTTGCTGAAGCAATCATGGTCTGCCTCTTTGTGTGATTTGATATTGACTTTGTCTCTGAGCCATCAATAAGTTACTGTATTTATTTATTTTATGTTTGCTTACTGTGTCCTAGCTTCTTGTTTTGTTTTGGTATGCCCCAAATAGGCTGGTCATGTGATTATTGGTGTCTTTGAAGCTCTCACATCCTGTCACCAGGTGGTTAGAGCTGCTACTAGGTTTGTGAGCCCAGGAGTCCATTTGCTTTTCTTGTGTGGATTCAGCTCAGGTGTCCATGTCATTGGTCACCAAGTGTGTGGTGAAGGCTCTCAAGTACATCCCTAGATGTAAGGGACGACTTGTAGGGGTGATTCTGGTAGGCACAGGTATTTGGCTGCAGGAGGGAGTTACTTGCTGAGCAAGGTAGGGTGCTGACAGCTGCACCTGAGTGCCTGGGTGGAAGGTGTGTCCTTCCCTAGAGCATGTAGGTGGGTGGGTTTTGCAGCCAGAATTTGAACACCCAATGCTATTGGCTATAAAGACTGGGAGGCACCACTCATTCTTGGACCCCTGTTGCGGGTGGCTAGATGGAATGGGTGGAGCCACCAGGCCTCAGGCCCCTGATGTAGGTAGGTGAGAACCCTGCTTCATAGACATGGCAGTGTCAAATGTCATGAATATGCCACTCCCCCTTAGCTGCTGCAGTTGAAAATAGGCCTATGCCGTTGAAATGGGTCTACACAGGGCTGAAAGGCATTCAAAGTCCATGGACCCCCCTTATGCCTGTGCCTAGGTAGAGGGCTGTGCTTGCCCTGAGTTCCTGGCATGGGAGAGCTGGCAGATTTTTTTTTCCTGTTTGTTAATTTGTTCCCTCTCTAAAGCCGATAGAATGGCTCAGGTAATCACTGAAGCCAGCTCGGGAACCAGAGCAGAGTACAGAGGGGGCAGGTGAATGGGAGAGAGGTACTTCCCAGAAGGAGGAATGATTTTTTTGATCCTGAGTGGTAGCAGTTCATTACATACTTGCTCTTAATTTTTGCAGATCTAGCACCACTTTTCCCTAGTTCCACAGACTTCCACAGACTCTCCTCCACTCAGTTTCTGCCAGTGTGGAAAATGCATCCCGAGTGCTACTGCTGCCTCAGCTCACATGCACTGGCCGATCCAGCCTAAAAGGTGCCAGCCAGGTCAGGTCTGCCAAATCCTCGCTGCTTCTGATCTGTCTCTCCCTCCCCCTGCCACTCAGTTTAACTCCTCTACTTTTTCTTTGTTGTTCAGTGCTCCTAGATTGTCATGTATAATCAGTTCACCTGTGTTTTCAGGTCTTTGTTGTAAAAGGGACCACAGGAAGCATCTGACTACTCTGCTGTCTTGGCCTCACCTCCACAGGGTTTTCAAAGCTGTGAGTTTTCAGAAGCAGAATGCCAGATCTGTGTTTCCAGTCACCTTTGGGTGGATTTGAACAACCAAGCTTTCAGCTAGTAGTCAAGTGCCTAAAGATTTGCACCACTGAGTTGCCTAATTAAGATTCTTTTAATATCTGTAGACTACATAGTGATCTCACATCTCTTATTTCCAATGTTGGTAATTTGTATCTGCTTTTATCCGTTTATAGCAACTATATGTGACAGAGTAGAACTGTCCCATGGGGTTTTCTTGGCTATAATTTCTACTAACAGCAGATTGCCAGGTCTTTCTCCTACAGAGTGGCTAGGTGTGTTCAAGTTGTCAAACTTTTAGCTAACAACCAAGCAGTTAAGCATTTGCACCAAGAGGGCTCCATGCAGAGGAATATAAAACCAAAAAAAAAAAAAAAAAACCAAACTCGTTGCTGTCAAGTTGATTCCAACTCATAGCGACCCTATTAAAAAAAATAAAACAAAGCAAACCTGCTGCCATCGAGTTGATTCTGACACATAGTAACTCTATAGAACAGAGTGGAACTGCCCCATAGAGTTTCCAAGGAGCACATGGTGGATTCAAACTGCTGACATTTTGGTTAACATATGTAGAGGAGACATTACAGGGGATAAGAAGCCTTGATGGTACAGGAGTTAAGCACTAGCCTGGTAACGGAAAGGTCAGCAATTCCACACCACCAACTGCTCTGCGAGATAAAGGTGTAGTAATCTGCTGGCATAAAGATTACAGCCTTGGAAGCCCTATGGGACAGTTCTACTCTGTCCTATAGGGTTGCTATGAGTTAGAACAGACTAGATGGCAATAGGTAAGGAAGAGTTTAGTTAAGGTAATAACAGCTGCTATAAAAGGCACACCCCAAAATATCAGAGCTTAAGCATAATTTAAATTTATTTGTCAATCACGTGAATCCATAGAGGCATACATCTGATAAGTGGAGAGCCCTCTTCTAAGATATGCTTTAGAGATCCTGGCTCTTTCCATTTGTTACCCTTCCATCTTCAAAGTATGGATTCCAAGATTTCCTTTACATGAAGCCAACAGAAAGGGAAAAGTTAAGAGCACCAGGTTTTAAGGGCTTGGACTGAATGTGGTATACATCCCTTCTTCCCCATGAGCTATAGCCCCGCCACACTGTCACACCCACCTTCTGAGGAAGCTAGAAAATGTCCTCAAGCTGTATGTACAGAAAAGAGGAAATGGGGTTGATGGTCAGGAAGGAGGCTCTTCCAAAAGGGGTAATATTTTTGGAATAAAATTTTCTAAAACCAGAAATTTAGGAGACAATGAATAGTTTAAATATATATATATATGTATATACATGACTATTTATATATACATATGTATTCTTAGGAATTTAGATTTGATCCTACATTATAGGTGAGAATAAAGGTAAAATAAAGTTAAAGCTTATAGAAAATTTATAAGAATGCTACTGGAAACAGAGATTTCTTTTATACTAATAAAAATAAAATAATTATAACAATAAAAATATAATGACGGGTATGGTATTAGACTTTTTTTAATACCATTATGACTCTTCTTACTCATTTAATTCTCTCAATAATCTGATGAGATAGGTTCTAAAAACTCAGTATTCAGTCAAAGAAACTGAGGCTCAGATAAAATAGGTATTGTTCCCCCACAGCAATGCGGTGGTTGCAGATTTGAACCAAATATTCTGACTCCAGAGCCAAGCTTTTAACAATTGCACAACAGATTATTCTCTTTTATGCCTTGACATTATTAAATTATTCAAGTATTATTTAATCTAAATTTTTTAAATTTTAGAACTAAGAAAATTAGAATAGCTTATTTCTTGTTGGTATCAAATATTGAAAACAAGAAGCCTTGTGTATTTTTTTAATACAATGGCTTAAAGAAGCAAATCACAGAACTATTCTGGCTCCATTCTGAGTCTTCTGTTATTTCCATGGGTGTGTAATTGCTAAAATATGCTTGTAAAAAGGTGATGTAGCTGCTTCTTAGCTTTTTTAGGAGGAAAACAGAGATTTCCATGAAAATTTTAAACAAAATTCTCAGGGTAAGGATGTGAAACAGAGGGAAGTGGAGCATATCTGATGGAAAATTCTTCTTTGTTGGTGTCTGATCAGCCAAAAGAGTTGTTAGCTGAAGTGTTCTGTTATCTGCCCTTTGCCAGAGCTTTCAACCAAACTGCTCCTATTCCTTGACTCAGCTCTCCCTAGCCAGACTTCTGCTTAATGGGTATTTTCAGATTTTTTTTTCACTTTTCAATAAGTTTCAGAAGAGCATGGCCTCCCAGATCAGATTTGCATGGTATGCTCCGATTACTTTAAAACAACCATTGCCATCAAGTCGAATCTGACTCATGGTGACCCCGTGTGTGTCAGAGCAGAACAGTGCCTCATGGGGTTTTCATTTGCTGAATTTTCAGAAGTAGATTGCCAGGTCTTTTTTTGAGGTATCTCTGAGTGGACTCGAACTGCGAACTTTTCAATTAGCAGATGAGTATATTAACCATTTCACCACCCAGAGGCTCCTCTGACTCCGTTACTGGGACACAATGTTTGGCCTTATCAGAGCCCGGAATACATCAGTCCCTTTGATGCATGAAAGGAATCGTATTTGTTTAGCATTCCTCTTGTGTATGGACATATGGTATTGGATAATGTTGATCTTGGTTTGATAAATTTCTACTATTAATGATTCAACTTTGTTTTCTGTGCTTCTTTTATTTTCCCTTCAAATCAACATTGTTTTTCTCCTTAACATATTGCCTAATGAAATATCTACAAACTCAAGTCAACCCACAGGTTATTTAAGGGCAGTTTTTCTTTGAAAGTAACAATATTTTTCTTGATACTAACAGCAAGGAGGCTAATTGGGATCAGTGGTTGGGTTCACATATAAATTTTCTATGAGTTTACAGAGTGCATATAAATGAAAAATATGCTATTTAAATCACTGAGATTGTTAGTCTTTATAACCAACAAACATGCACTAATAAAATGATTTATTTTATTATTATTATTATTTTTTTTGTCTTTCTTTGCCAAAAGACTTTTTTTTTTGCAGATAAGCCTTAGGTTGAATTTATTTGGGAGAATCTCTCATCTTCTTTACTATTCAATGTAGAATGCCCATTAAAAAAAAAAAAAAATCCATTTGGAAATTTAACCCAGCAGTATTCATACTCTCCATAGAAACTGTGAGACTTAGTGTGATATTTCAAAGGATAGAGGATGACAGTAAGAACCAGCCTCCCCATAGCAATCCATTTATTAAGTGTAATAAAGAGACCGAGTTCATCTTTTGATGTTTGACTGCTGAGAGTTTTGCAGCTTATCCCTCCCTGTTCCCCTTCTATCCCACATCTGGGAAAGCTAGTAAGGAAGCCTGGGCACTCTCTCCTTTGGCACTGGCCAGAGGTTCAAACAACGCAAGTACCTGCCCACAGGCAGGAACCTTCAGCCCGGTCCCATTTCCTTCTCACCATAAAGACCCTAAGCCAGTTTCCTGGCACCTCGCTTTCAGACCAGCTTGGGAGGCCTGCTCCGCTCTGCCCAGAAAGCCTAATTATGTGAGTAATAAAACTTTTCTTTCCCTCTTGGTGTGTATGTGGCTTCGTCAGTCTCAACAGGTAGACCAATTTTTCTGTGGGGTTCCAAGTTGTCTGCATCATTATGCAACAGATAATCTTGAAAAAGTACTTGAGAATTTGCCAAAATTTAGAATAAAAATTAGTTACTAAGGAATATGACACCTAAGTCATCAAATTGTTAGCTCATATTTAAATCAAGCCAATTACATAGATTAAAATAAGATATTTTCCTTCTAATTCCCCTAAACAAGAAGAAAATCATATTGATTGATCACAATACCCATTACCATCGAGTCAATTCAGACTCATAGTGACCTATGATGATTATATAGGGGATGATATAAAATGTTTTGAAATAAGGAATCAATTCCAATAGTCTGCATATGAAAATTTGCAAAATTCCATTTTCTGTGAGGTATAATGCAAATTACAAGTTATAACTTTATTACCATTCAATGATGACATTTATCTTACTTTTTCAAATAAATTATTTAAAAAATTTAATATTTCAAAAATGATTTCTTTAAAACTCCTATTAAGAAATAGCTATAATTTTTTTTTTTTATTATAACAGTAAAATGCATATGTGTTGATTTTGAATGCTGATGTGGAACAATGGAATTGAAATTTGTTTAAAACTATACTTCAATTACTGTAAAATAAGACAGAAAATATGTTGAAATTTGAAAATAGACTGATGACATTAGAGAATTGATGATAATTTTCTAGTATGGGATTGTAACTTTGTAGTTATGTTGAAGAATGGCCTTATTCTTAGTAGGCATGTGCTTAAGCATGTAAGGATTATGTGATACGATATTTGAAACTTATTTTGAAAATTTTCAGCAAAAGAAAAGCTATAAATTAGATAAATAGAGCAAACAAATATGGCAGAGTTAATAATTATTGGATCTAGGTGGTAAGTTCAGTAGCCATTTAATTTTTGTATATTTGAAAACATTATTTATAAAAACATTGAGGAAACAAAAATACTAGTAATAAATAATAAGAAAAAATCTGTATTGCATGATTGTCCTCTAAGCAAATTTTTAGAGTTTGATATTTAAGAGTAAATATTTTCTTAAGTCCCTTTGCAGAAATAGTGTACTAGAACAGCTGAGAAAGAGACTGTTCTATTTACTTATAATCTATAAGACATACATTTACAATTTTTATTTTATTAACACCATATACCTTCTAGCTTCACTACTGTATACAGTTGCAAGTATCATATTGTATAAAAACCTAAAAAAAAAAAACCCATCGCCACAGAGTTGATTCCAACTCAGAGTAACACTATAGGACAGAGCAGAACTGCCCCATAGAGTTCTAAGGAGCGGCTGGTGAATTCGAACTGCCCACCTTTTGGTTAACAGCTGAACTCTTAACCACTGAGCCACCAGTACCCCATATTGTCTATAAATAACTGTAAATACTCAGTGATATCAATAAATGTGTGTATAAATGAACTTCAATTTACACCCTAAGGGTGATTGTTTAAATGAGTAATTCACTAGGTAGTTACTTAGCTTTTGAAAGAAGTGAAATATTAGGAGTGCACATACCAAAGGTGACTAATGCAAGTCATTCAAGATACTGCCATATGAATACAAATTAGCTTAAGAAACAACAGAAGTAATGTTTCTTTGTTGAACTGAGTGGTGTTCAAGATATGTAGTTGACTAGAAATATGGACCAAGAACCGCTGCCCCTTCATGAAATGGGAATAGAGAACATGGATCTGGATAGGACAGCAGTCTGTAACTCCAAGAAGGACTTGAATTTAGAAAACTATTCAGTCTTCTTTCACTTCACTTATTGGAGGTCTCCATAGATTGATCTGATCAGAAGATTAGCAGATGATCCAGGCAGGAGAACAGTGTCGTCTTTGCCTTGAGACCCAAGATCAACTTTACCAGGACCAACGGCAACATGACTTAACTGTATTTGTCAGTAAGCCTTTACATGGAACTATAAGGCTGAAACTACTACACCTGGTCACCTGGGTAAATAACTTGCTTATGAAATGACAATTTACTTATCAAAATTTGCTTCAAGATTTTCATTTTTCTGTGTCCAACAACCTTTTACCATTATGTCAAAAACTTCGCCTAATTACAATTTGAAAGACCTGCCTCAAACAACTTGAACTCACACCACAAAACCATATAAACCTCTCATTCTGATTTCCTTCTTTGGAGACCCATTTTACACTCTGTCAAGGTTAT
Organism: Elephas maximus indicus; assembly: GCF_024166365.1. Lineage (NCBI taxonomy): Eukaryota > Metazoa > Chordata > Mammalia > Proboscidea > Elephantidae > Elephas > Elephas maximus. The sequence continues at coordinate 150,836,021 of NC_064822.1, forward strand.
ACTTTCCCTTTGTGCAGTGATTGATAAATTTAGTTTTGCTTAATTAGGGTTGTCATCCCATGATATCTTGGGTACCCAACAGCCTTAGAATGAACTTTTAATACAAGGAGTCTGTCAGACTGCCCAAAAGCAGAGTGCAAGAACTTAAAACATTATAGGACCGTTTTTGTATCTGCCTGTGAATTAACATTTGATGTGGTAGAATTTTATCTGATCATAATTTTCATTAGAACATACCACCTGGTAGTAAGGTTGTGGGGGAGAAACCCATACCTATTTGCATACCTCTAAGGAGCCCTGGTGGCACACTGGTTAATAGCTTGGCTGCTAACCAAAAGGTGGGCGGTTTGAATCCACCAGCTGCTCCTTGGAAGCCGTATGGGGCAGTTTTACTCTGTCATACAGGGTTCCTATGAGTCAGGATTGACTTATCAGTAACGGGCTTGGTTTTGGTTTTGGAATTGTCATGGGCCAACTATATCCACTAAAAGTTCAGGAAAATTGGGATTGGCCACATTGGCTCAGTTTAGTTTGCAAAAGCAAGGTAAATGACATAGGTGAGGGCATCAAACATTACATACGCTATTATTGAAATGTATACTATGAAATAATGACAGAGAACACAAATACATAGCATGCCCTCAGGTATTTTTTTCCTCTGGAAGAAAAAAAATTATTGTTTTAGAAAGCAATAAATAAATAAATAAAATGAACTAGTTAAAAATCAATGGCCAGAGAACATGTAAAAATCATATCACTAAAAATTGCCTTTTGATCAAAGAAATTTAAACTATATATATTTCCTGGTGTTATTTATATGTATTATGGCTATATCAGCCTAACGGAAAAAGGATATCACCTAAAAATAAAATTTTAAATTATCTTTTCCTTTGAGAATATCACAAAACCTCTGAAGTCATATGAATAGAGATAACAGTACAAAACATAGCCAAATTGTTTTCAACATCTGGTTCAGAAAACGGTCTTTAACCTATTACCCTCTTTTAATTTTCTTCATAGCACATATTACTCTCTAAAATTATATGTATATTTATAAGGACTCTTTTCCATATTTTTTTTTCTGTTTGCTTAGTTCTCCCCTACTCCTATACTGTGATTTAGAAGACAAAGAGAGCTTGTCTATTTTATTCTTCCTGTATTTTAGTGCTTAGAAAATTATCTTATGCAAAGTAGACTCCCAGTAAAATCACTAAATTAATTGGCTTAGAGTAGTCAGAAAAAGAAAAAGTGCTTCAAAATTCCCAAGCATATATGTGTTAATAAAGCATAATGTGTTTTTGGCGAGGCTGGAGAAGGTACTTATTGGCTGGAGATTTAGCTGAAAACTATGATGGGAACAATTTTCAAAAGGCCCCCATATGCCGTAACAAGGAGTTTACATTTTTATCTTAAAATAAAGAGTGTCATCAGATTTCTTCAACAGGCGAACTCTGCAAACATTTTCTTTATAAAGAACTTGGTCAGCAATACTGAGAATGGATGGGAGTGGGATAGAAGACACTGGAGACGTATATTAGGTAGAAAGTTTTTTTTTTTTTTTTTAATACATCAGGTACAAGATGACAGGCATCTGCACTAGGTCTCATGAGATGGATTCAAGTGATATTTTACAAGACATCCTAGCCAGGGTTGGTGAGTAATTAGATATAGGGAATGAAGCTAAGCATAGGATCAACAGAGTTGATGTTTTATATTGCTGTATGACTCATTCACTTAGAATCTTTCCTGTGCTACTGAAAGGGGGTGGTACCAGTACCTCTTGGGAAGGAACTTGTGTTATAATGCCCAAAGCCATTTATTAGATGCCAAAAATTGAACTGCTGATAATTGTCAACGGAGCTCTTCATGGTTCTCTAAGGAACTGACAGTTAATACCCAGGGCCACAGTCAAATCAGTACACCAATTTACATAAGACTAAAGCAGCCGCTGGCATAGTCGCTGGCATAGTGCTTAAAAGCTATGGCTGCTAACCAAAAGGTCAGCGGTTCGATTTCACCAGCCGCTCCTTGGAAACCCTGTAGGGCAGTTCTACTCTGTCCTATAGGGTCACTATGAGTCGGAATCGACTTGACGGCAATGGGTCTTTAAGGCAGCTGCCTCCACACTAAACAAAAGAAATAAAATCAAACCTGCATTTTGTCAAAGATATATATGATCTTATCACATACACCCAGCTGATTGCATTTGTATACTGCTAATTAAAGGCAATGGTGTTCCAAATCCCAAAGAGTAAGTAAGGAGCAAACCAAGGTCTGCACAATTTAAGTTAAGAAACATGATAAATAAAACAAGATCCATGAAGTAAGAACTTCCGGTAAATGATTGAGAACTCCTTTCTTCATAAAGCTGAAATACTTCCCAATAAACAAACAAGCAAACAAGAAACATATGCAATAGAATTAACTGAACAAAGTACTAAAAGAATTCCTTTCTCAGAAGGAAACCACAATGTTTCAGACCAAACAATTACACTGGTGATTTAAACTGCGTGTCAGCTCATAAAGCAAATAATACAGCGTCACAGAAATGAAGAAGGAGCCACGTACTGGCTCTACACTGGAATCAGTTTTGTAAGAGCAAAATAGGATTTTGAAAAGAAATTCTAAAAACTAAGATTATTTGGTGTTGGACATTGAGCTACAATTGCTGAGGAATCAGCAGAGTTGCATGTAAAGAAAATGATGGTTTGTCCAGAGCTTCAACAACTGCTGAATAATAAACACCAGACTCTCTTCCTCGACAAAGGAAGTATCATATCTGGGGACCCTGACTGTGTGTAAGAGGTGTCTCCAGCTAGGAGAAGTGTTCTGTATGTTAGTGGGTGCTGAGTGCAAAAACAACACTAGCTTATTGTTTCTACTTCTTTATCACATTTATTCTATTTATATGCTTCAAGAATAGGGTGCAAAAACAGTGATATACATAGAGAGAGATAGAGATAGAGATATAGTCAGGGATTGAATTATATCCCCCCCAGAATGTGTGTATTAACTTCGTTAGGCCATGATTCCCAGTATTCTGCGGTTATCCTCCATTTTGTGACTGTAATTTTATGTTGAGAGAATTAGAGTGGGATTGTAACACCACCTTTACTCAGGTCACCTCCCCGACCCAATGTAAAGAGAGTTTCCCTGGGGAGATAAAAGGAAAGGGAAGCAAACAGAGAGTTGGGGACCTCATACCACCAAGAAAGCAGCACCAGGAGCAGAACGTGTCCTTTGGACACGGCGCCCTTGCACCGTAGCCAGGGGAAGACTGAAGACAAGAACCTTCCTCTAGAGCTGACAGAGAGAGAAAGTCTTCCCTTGGAGCTGATTCCCTAAATTTGGACTGGTAACCTACTAGACTGTGCGAAAATAAATTTCTCTTTGTTAAAGCCGTCCACTGATGGTATTTCTGTTATGGCAGCACCAGATGACTAAGATATATATATATATATATATTCTTTTTGAAAAAGGAACATTTTGCTAAAACCTCTGAAATGGTATTCTATTATTACTGATCCAATAGTAGTGACCTGAACAGCTGAGGCCAAGATAAAGGCATGATGAGGGCCTAGAATGAAATGGAGAGAAGCAGGGCATAGAATATGTATGCCAAGGACAACCTTGGTATGTGAGAATCTATTGCTAGGGTTTTCTGTTACTATTTGCAAAACTGACTTTTCTTTTTAAAAGAATAGAAAAGGACAGAGAGCTCTCTTTGGGTTTCAAGGAGGCCAAAGTGATGATGTCTGTGGAGCATAGAATCATCCACAGGTGATTTTAATTGACTGTATAATACTTTCTGATATGTAGAGAGATATGCCACCTCTCTCACATATACCTGAATTCAATCACAGATATAAATTATTAAAATCCATGGCAATCTAGAGTCCTTGGAGTGGACGAATGAGGGCAGTAACACCAGAGGCATTACCAGGAAGAGCATCCAGATGTTTCCAGAGTACAGGAAGTGGCATATGTACCCTCATTTTTAATTCTCAAAGCAGTCATTCCAGTGTGCCACCAGGAATTCAGAGTGTGACAGCAAAGAATTTGGAGTATCACACAATAATGATAATGCTGTCTATATTTATTGAACTGGAAATATACCACCAAGGAGAGAAGGAAGAGAGGAAGAAATGTTGCAATCTACTCCAGAGTTCAGTAAGGACGCATTGCCATATATATGAAAAATAGCACCTGTGACAATTATTTAAATTGCTGAATGATCTGTCATAGCTGGCGATGGAAACTTCGATGGCCAACAGAAACTGCCAGTTGGTGCCCACTCTCCCAACACCACACCCTTCAGTGATGCCTTGGGCACACACCACACCTGCCATATCTTAGATACACCTCCCTAAAATGTGCTCAAATAATGTTGTGTGAGTCTATCTCTTCCTCTCTACTATTGTTGTTGTTGCTGACTGTGCTTTTATTGGGTTCGTTTCATTTGCAAGCATGAGCCCTGGTATGATCTGGCTTATCTGGTGCTTATAATTTACAATTTCAGAAGAAAAGTAATGTCATATGATGTTAAGAGGAAGTGACCTGGGTTTGTACGATTTAGAATCCTGGCCCTGTGATTACTAGCTATATCACCTTTAGCAAGCACCTGAACACCTCTGAGCCTTGGTTTCTTTATAAAACAGGGATAATAATAGTACCCAGCCCATACAGTTGTTGTGAAAATTAAATTATTTCATACACAAAAACCACTTTGGATCTAAAATCACTTCGTTAATGTTACCCTTCGTTAATGAAACCCTGGTGGTGTAGTGGTTAAGTGCTATGGCTACTAACCCAAATCTCAGCAGTTCAAATCCACCAGACATTCCTCCAAAACTCTATGGGGCAGTTCTACTCTATCCTATAGGGTCACTATGAGTACTAATCAACTCCACGGCAAGAGTTTTTTTTTTTTTTTTTAATGTTATCTAAAAATAAATGAATGAATGAATGGCCAGTCGATCTCACAGTCGATATTATAAGAGTCCTGAGTGATTCTGCCTGGGTAATGTCCTCAGCTGTGAACAATCCTTGTGCTGAGTGATGACATAGTGTGAACACAGGATGAGAACTGCAGGGCTTCTTTTCTGATGAGTCACTGGAATTACATGAGGGAAAATTTCCAGAATCAGAGCAGAAAAACAAAACGAAATAAAACAGTGGATATACTTTATCTATAAATTGTCTTTATCAAGATCGTCCCAGATGGGGACAGACTTCAGGGTTCAGATGAAGGGTGGCTGGGACTAGGGAAGGGAGATGGAGGGGAAGCAAAGCAGGGGCTGACATCTTTCCAGCCAGGTCCTTCTCCTTCCTACCTGCTTCTAGTCCTCCTTCTTACCCCATTGCTTTGCCACCCCCCGCCCCACAATAATGCTCTCTAGCTCTCAGCATTCTGTGATCATACTGTGATTTCTGTATGTGGAAATGTATTGCCATATGTCCTAGATCTTTTGCTGGCAAGTGCTTTTTTAAAATATGATTGTGTACTTTCAAAATATTATAAACACTGACCACTTCCGCTGAAAAAAAATTGTGAATTTAGTAAAAATGAAATTCTGGCAAATGGCTTCATGACTTTCAGATAAAACACTGGCTGAGTAAAATAATTATTTAATTTTAAACCAAGTTAAACCACCAAACCACAGAAAAAGTATCTTTCCTCTTTTGTGGAAAACAGGTTTATCCATTTTGGGGTAATAAATCAACAAAAATAAGTGTGTTGTTATTTTATTTCACTCTGTCATTTATGGCCTGGCCAGAGCACTTTTAAGGTTATACTGGTACATGAAATCATGTACTATAACCCAGGAAATCTCTACTGTGAGAGAAACGGTCCGCAAACTGAGCTAAGCAGACCTAACAGTATTGTTGCCCTTTAGGGATGTGCTCAGCTCATCTTCCTTGTTTTTAATGCACTCAAAGGCTCAGCCTGACTAATTCATACTCAGAACAAATTGCATAACACTCCAGGACTGACACTTTCAAAGTTCATCCATTCTGTAGTTGCTTGACATTAGAAAAGGGCAACTTTTGAAAAAAGGAATAAAGTAGATTTTTTCACTCTGCTGGTCATGTCTCAAAACCAGCAGAACAGGTTTTTTGAAACTTAACTTTTAAAATAATTTGCCATTCAGCATATACCCTTTCAACATTGAGACTGCTAAGATTGGCAAAAAATATTTTCTGAAAATTTAAATATCCCAAGACTTTAAATAATATTAAACATATAAGCTCCATGATGGTAGGGACTTTGTTTCTTTCCTTGGTAAAACACAGAACTTAGCACAGTTTTCTTTCACTTAATAAATATTTTTGAATAAGTGATTAATTTAATGAAAAAGTAAAAAAAGATTTTATTAAGGAATACGAGCAGTTCATAATAGTGGAAGTCACAGGCAGATAACCCTCAAGTTACTAACTCAGGGCAAATCTTATTTCTGGCACTGAGTCAGTTATACTCAAGTTATTAATATATGGCACTAACAATAGGCAAGCAGCATTTACGTGAATTACTTCCAGATGGAATCCTTCCAAATGTGGCCCTAAAGTTTATCTCTGGTGTATTAATCAGGACTACTTCAGCTTGAAGCATCCACTAACCCTACTCAAACTAGCATTTTTCAGACAGGGAATTTATTAAAGAATGTAAATTCAAGGTCTAGAGACCTAGATTGATTCCGACATTGGGATGATTGGATCTAGGGGCTAAAATAATGTCTCAGGGCTCTTTTTCTTCTTTCCTTTCATGTCTGCTTTTTTCTGCTTCCCCTTATTCTGTATGTACCTTTTCGGCTTTTGTTCTAAAAAGAAGACAGACCTTTGTATCTTTGTATAAATTATATCTCAGGGTAGATTTTGATTGCCCACTCATATGTCCAGCTCTGATCAACCACTGAATCAGGGTTTTGGATACTCTGATTGACCTCAGACTTGAGTCACATAGCTCTTCAAAAGGGAAAAAGATGATTGCTGTCATAGACAGAAATACCTGGGATAGGGGCGAAATATCTGGGATGGGGCGGGTAGTTCCATACTGTAAATGGTGGTACATTGATTACACAAATGGTCTCAATTCTCTTCTGTTCCCTGTTTATACACTCTTTGCAATGTGACTTTGCAGCTCTTACTATCAAGAGTGGACTCTATTTCCCAACCCTTAAAATCTGGCTGATACTGTGACTTGCTCTGGCCAATAAAATCCTTTTACTCTTTTTCATGATCCCTGCAACTATCGTGTGAAGAAACACTGGAGAAGTTGTGGAGTGACCTCTGTAGTGACCTCTCCCAGGTCAGGCTATCCTGGATCAGCCACAGCCCAGGAAACCCTCCAATTAGCTGGAGATGCATGAATGAGCCCACCCGAGATGAACCTTGCCCACCTAAACTAAACTAACCATTCCAGACCAAGAGGCTTAAGGACTTGAGAGCAATAATGAATGTGTAAGGGTTTGAGCCACTAAGTTTTGGGAGGTTTTATTTTCACAACAAAATGAATGTTAGACAATTAAATCTCATTTGTCCCATAAACTTGTTGCTGAGATCTAGTCCACATAATCATCCCCTTATCTCATCCTGTGTAAATGTTCTTCTCAGTTTCTCTAAGCTCCATCAGGGCCAACCTGGAACATAAATGATTTAAAAAAGGAGCAAAACTGAGTGAGTGGATAAAAACAGAAGTATTCAATCCATTATTTAACACATATTTATTGAACGTTCACTAAGTATCAAGTTCTGTTAAACACTAGGGGTTTAGTAATTAAAAAAAAAAATGGATCAAGCTTCCATTCTTATAAAATTACTAATTTTAATGTAAGACTGACAAAATACTTATCATATTAAGAAATAAATAAATAAAAAGATAATATATCCAGCTAAAAAGACTTGGTGCCACAACGGGTAAGGGATCAGCTGTCAACCAAAGTTGGTGGTTCAAACCTTCCCAGCAGCTCTGCAGGAGAAAGACCGGGCTATCTGCTCCTATAAAGATTACAGCCTAGAAAACAAAACCCTATGGAGCAGCTCCATTCTGTTATGGGGGTTGTTATGAGTCAAAATTAACTTGACAACACCCAGTAACAACAACATATCCATCTATGATTAAAAATAAAGCAAAAAAAAATAATAATTAGAAGTATTTTATATTATGATCAGGAAGGTCTTTCAAATAATGTCACATTTGAGCAGAGACCTGAAGCTGAGGGAATGGGTGTAGATAATAACTCTAGTGTCTTAGGCAAAGGGAAGAACAAATGAAAACTCTGAGGTAAAGGTATGCTTGGCTTGTTGAAGAATACTAAGGAGACAGTAGGGGTGGAGCAGAGTGAGCAAATATAATATTGATAGGAAATGATTTAACTGAAGTGGAAATAATGTAGAGTATACAGAGACTTATAGGTCACGATAAGCTCTTTGGAGCGAGAAATAAATATTGAACCAAAAGAAGTATTCAGTTACTATAAAATAATGAACGAGTTTATATTGCTAACTGGAACTGTCACTGAAAGAGATTAAAATATTTTACTGCAATGTATAGACAAATAGCAACTTTCAGTGGAATAATTTTGTCTCTCCCCATAGTGGATATTGTGAACAGCAATATTCATTAAATTGCATGTTCTATTAAGTCTATTAAACAGAATAGTCTTATTGCCCAAGAGACACAGTAAAAAGCTAAAATGATTCAGAATTTAAGAAGATGGCAGATCTTGTGGCTAAAATAAAATTATAAATAATGTTAAAAACAGATATAAACAGTGCTGTATGCTTTTAAGATTGGATGCCACTCAATTCATAGTTTGAAACTTTTATTTTGCATTTTGAAGCAAGATAAATAAGAAATTAATGGATTAACAAAGATAGGTACACAAACTTAATCCCATATGTGGGGGGGGGGGTTAGTCCCATAGTTTTGTGGGGGATCAACATCACCCACCATTAGTGTGCATGGTGAAGTCATACTGATGGGATGAAAAGTAAAAAAAAAAATAGAATTTTTGCTGCTAGAGTAGAAGAGTTAATAATAGGTTAATTTTTTTTTTTTTTTTTATATAATACAAGAAGATGGACTATATGAAGAAGAACAGGGAATCAGGATTGGAGGAAGACTCATTAACAACCTGTGTTATGCAGATGACACAACCTTGCTTGCTGAAAGTGAAAAGGACTTGAAGCACTTACTGATGAAGATCAAAGACCACAGCCTTCAATATGGATTGCACCTCAAAATAAAGAAAATAAAAATCCTCACAACTGGACCAATAAGCAATACCATGATAAATGGAGAAACAATTGAAGCTGTCAAGAATTTCATTTTACTTGGTTCCACAATCAACACCCACGGAAGCAGCAGTGAAGAAACCTAAAGATGCATTGCATTGGGCAAATCTGCTGCAAAAGACCTCTTTAAAGTGTTGAAAAGCAAAGACGTCACCTTTAAGACTAAAGTGTGCCTGACCAAGCCATGATATTTTCAATCTCGTAATATGCATGTGAAAGCCGGACCGTGAATAAGGAAGGCAGAAGAAGAATTGACCCCTTTGAATTGTGGTGTTGGCAAAGAATATTGAATGGACTGCCAAAAGAACCAACAAACCTGTCTTGGAAGAAGCACAACCAGAATGCTCTTTAGAAGCGAGGATGGCGAAACTACATTTTACATACTTTGGATATGTTGTCAGGAGAGATTAATTCCTGGAGAAGGACATCATGCTTGGTAAAGTACAGGGTCAACGAAAAAGAGTAAGACCTTCAATAAGATGGATTGACACAGTGGCTGCAACAATGGGCTCAAGCATAACAATGATTGTGGGTATGGAGCAGGATTGAGAAGTTTTTCGTTCTGTTGTACATGGGGTCACTATGAGTTGGAACCGACGCAACAGCACCTAACAACAACAACAACATATAATGCTTAGGCTGACTATAGGGAAATTTTCAAAGAGTAGGAAGAAGCCAGAGAGTCATCTCTCTATCATTTTCTGAAAATGGTATCATGTTACTCATAGTCTCACTTAAGATCCTCTCAAATATAACTCTGCAGATACCTCCAGAAAGTGTCAATCTTCCTGTTGTCCCTGTACTTTCTAAACTACTATAATAAAGATTAGGCAGAAATTTTAAAGAGAATAACTTTTTACACTAATTGGGCTGTATTAAGAACAGCTTCATGAGTCTGTTTTCCTGTTTAATCAATTCACATGCTTCTTAGCAATATTTGTTTGGGACAAATCTATCATTTATAGCTAACTAAATATTGTGTTTTAAATGCTGACATGGACATTAAGTTCTTCATTAAAAATAAAACCTTCAGAGAGATTACTGGTATGAACTTCATGGCAACTTAGTTCTGAATCTCACTATTTCTCCTCCTAAAACAAAGTAAAATAAAAGAAAAGAATGTTTTTGTGAAAATTATGGGACATCGTATCTGAAAATTGTAATTTGCTTTCAAGTGTCACTGAAACATCTGAGGCAGGGAGAAGAGTGTAGGGCTATCTGTGAAAAGTTGCACAGGGAGCCAAGTGGAAGAACTGGTAGAGCAGAGAGCCCCAACAATGGTCAATCTCAGACACCTTCTGTGCAAAAAACGCTCTCAAAAGGTGAGAGCCCCACTATTAGTAAGCAATGCTGTGAGAAAGATGGATTTCTTCATAGCAACAGGAGTACAATTCAGGTAGAGGAAGAAAGTGGGAGAAATGCCAAAGCTCTGAAAGCAATAGCAAAAATCACCTGCCAACAGTAATGGTATTCTAGTGCTGAATGTATTTATGGAGGGCAGCTGCTGAGAAAGGAAGTCTGAGAGTGTATAGCAGGCAGGCAAAAGACTCAAGGGCCTTCTTAAGTTTGTAGAGGTATTGGTGGACTGAAGCACTATATTTGAAGGAAACAGCAGGCCATGGTATTGACTGAAGAAGAAATCATTGAAACGCAAAGGCTAGAGCTCTACTCCATTGCTCTTACTTATGTTCATCCTGTCCCAGACAGGAATCCTTTGCAATTTTGGATCAGGAATCTGATCCAGGAAAATACTACTCACCCAAATGTAAGTAACCAAAAAGGAAAATATTCAAATAAGGATTAGAAAAATGACAGAGAGCAACAAGAATTTCCTATCAAAAAAACTCATCAAGAATAAATATATTGTCATGGAACAAATAGACATTATAAACATTCTACCATGAATTAAAATAATTATAATAATGATGAACCAATCAGAATGAAGGAAGACCTCAAAACAGAAAGCAAAGAACTCAAGAAAGACATGGCCGAATAACTTCCGTAAGTGAAAACAAAACTGACAGAATTCAGAAAAGAAAGAGAAATAAAAAAATAAAATAAAATCTTCAGACAAAGGAGACAAATTAAAGGTCCAACAAGGCAGAGTAGTCTTTCTTTTCCTGCTCCAGTTAAAATGAGACCACTAAATTTTCGTATATATTTGAGTCTGTATCTGGAATTTCTGTTTTGTTTCTTAGATCGTTTTTCTCCTCATGGATTAGTAATATGTTTTTTATTGCTATTTTGAATACATTTTGTAAGGCTAGTCTTCCTTCATTGTTCTGTTTTCAATGTTTTACTCTTTTTTAATTATTGTTATTATTATTTTATTATAACTGTCATGCAGAAGATGTGTGTCTGTGTGCATATGTGCAAGTATTTGTGCTTTTATCTATCCAGATACAGAAGGATTTCACCCTTGTTTTCTTCTAGTATTTATTACTTTTTAAGAAATTCTTTGTTCCCTTTGAAATTCACACTATATGCCATATGTTACTGACCAATTTTATCATGTCCAAATAAATACCCACTGTTTGAATGTCATTAGTTAAATAAATCTCTACGAAAACAATAATCTGAAACACTGCCGGTGGGAGAGCAAAATGATACAGCCCTTATGAAGCTTAATTTGTCAACATCTATCAGAAAAATACAAATACATTTTTCTTTTGACTCAGCAATACTACTTATGAAATCAATTCTTTAGTTATACCTGCACAGGTGTAAAATGCCATGTATACAATCAATCTTGGAAATAGACTTAAGATAGATTATTTCTCCCTCTGGAGCAAGTGGCATGTTTGCTTGCAGTTCATTATAAAGATTGAGGTGTTCTGAGTTTGGGGTTCCTCTCCTATTATGTAACCCACTGCATGTTCAGGTATCATCTTGCCCCATTGGATCATCCTGTTGGACTATGAGCTCAGGGAATCAGCACAAGAATATAATGACATGGCTCCAGAATGATATGCTGGGTACTATTATTGCAGTGAGTATTAAGCTATCCTTTTATTATGAGCCCAGAGTGTCATGTCTGCTGCCAGTACCAAGGAAATTAAGACAAGATAGCTTATTAGCCCACAAATAACATAAAATATCAAACCCATCATAGTTAATGACAACATGGAGAGGTATTTTATATACCCAAATTTGTAATAGATACTTTAAGGCCATTTGAGACAAGTTTACTTTTCTGATGAATTATCCCTAAACGTTGCATTTATCTTGTGAATGGTAAATACAGCTATAATGATGTGCATCTCTGTGTGGGTGCCTGTGTGTATTTTATAGGAAAGGGTGTAGGAAACTCTTTTTTTTTTTCTTTTTAGAGACTAGTAAAAATGTGTTGTATTACTTAGAAAATACACTTAAGATTCCAGACAATATTTGAAGCATCTTAAAGGTTATTTTTTAAATTACTTTCCTGTAAATAAGAAGCTGATTCTTATAAAATTTAAAACAGTAAGGTTAAACAAAGCACAGGAAAAATAACCCCAATCAAATGGATAATTATACTCAGATTCATTTTCAAAAGCAGCAATTAGCCTTTTGACCTAACTTGCTATTAAATTATTGTTTAAATTGAATCAGTTGCTTGTCTTCTAATTAAGAAAACAAAAATTTTAAAGACAGTAAATATGGAACGATTCCATCTGTGTGTGTGTGCGTGTGTGTGTGCGCGTGTATGAGTAAATCTGGAAGAATAAAAAAATTAATAGTGATTTCCCCTGGGTAGTGACATTTCATGTAATCTTAGTTCCTTGTGATTTTTATATTTTTCTGATTAAAAAAAGAAGCTAGTTTCATTTCAAAAAAGACTATGAGAAAAAAGGTAGTTAACTTAATTATTTTTTTTCAAAACCGATTTGTGAGTGTAGGCAGAATATGTATAATGCAATTATGTCATATGTCTACATTGTTCTTGCAATAAAACAAAAAAAAGAAAAACTCATTGCCCTCAAATCTATTCTGACTCATAGCGGCCCTCTAGAACAGAGTAGAACTGCCCTACAGAGTTTCTAAGGAGCAGCTGGTGGATTTGAACTGGCGACGTTTTGGTTAGCAGCCATAGCACTTAACTGCTACACCACCAGGGTTTCCGTTCTCACAATAGCTTCTCTATAAATGTAACCTAAAAGTAGCATAAACAAGATTTATATTCTTTTGGAAACCCTGGTGGCATAATGGTTAAGTGCTGCAGCTGCTAACCAAAGGGTCGGCAGTTCGAATCCGGCAGGTGCTCTGTGGAAACTCTTATGGGGCAGTTCTACTCTGTCCTATAGGGTTGCTATGAGTTGGAATGACTTGATGGCACTGGGTTTTGTTTTTTTTTTTTTCTGTCACTGCAGTATCTGAAAATATCAAAAACAAAATTAATAAATATTTTGAGAATAAGCCATTATAAGCTTTTTTAGTATATGTTCAGACAACGATTTTGTAGTTACTTTAAATACTATTCAATTTATTAATTTAAAACACAGCATATGATTATTTTATATTACAGTGTTCAACACTTTTTAATCTTTTTGTCTATAGTTGAGTTCAACTAAGCAGGCCACCTTTTTTTTCTGTCTCTTTCTCCTTAATATTGCACTTTCAGAATCATTCAGCAGTTTTTGATAATTAATAATAATGTGAAGTTGTTTGAAGAGGAAGTTGGTTCAATGTGCTGTTTCTGACATAGAGGATCAAGAGGCTGAGACTTTTTTTTTTTTTTTTTAATTTGTTGAAGATATACTTGGGAGATTCTTAATGAAAAACTGGTCAGGGTTAGGAGAGCTAAAGAGAGGGTTTCTTCCATTCCACTTTAAAATTGATTCACTAACCCACTGTTCTAATGACTTCTGTCAGCATCTATACAGAGTGGAATTTTTGAAGCATATGAGTATGTAGCAAGTCTTCTGCAAAATAAGGCAAAAAATAAAAATTAAATTAAAAATTAAAGGAACCAAGAAGCCCTTCATTTTGGTTTTCATATACAGTTTCTCAACCTCAATACTACCAGCAATTTGAACCATGTAATTATTTGTTCTGGGAGGCTATCCTGCACATTGCAGAATGTTTATTAACATCTACCTACTAGATGCCAGAACCACACCCCTCCAGTCATAACAACCAAAAAATATCTCCAGACATTGTCAAAAGTCACGTGAGGGGAAAAAAAATGCCCCCAGTTGAGAATCACTAATAAAAGAACCGCACCCTTTCTCTGCCAAGTCGATTCCGACTCACAGTGACTCCATAGGACAGAGCAGAGCTACCCCACAGAGTTTCGAAGGAGCGGCTGGCGGATTTGAACTGCCGACTTTTCGGTTAGCATCTGAGCTCTTATCCACTGCACTACCCAGGCTTCAGAATCACTAATATGAAGAAATAATTATTATCTTAGAGCTTCACTGATGCAGTAGGTTTTGATAACTGGCAGAGAGAGGGATTGGATGTTGTACAGTAAATAATTTGGCTTTGTCCAAAGAGAGGTCTGGACTTTGCCCTCAGCTTCTGGAAGTAATCTATGTCATGCTTGATAGAAGTGTCTTTGTTTAGGGCTGGAGCTTGTCATGACAAATCTTAGGGTGGGGCTGGGTACACCAAATAGTCTTAAAATACATGCCAGAAATACCAACCATATGATTTAGGATTTTGGGTCAGGCAGTATGTCAACCTAGAAACTTAGTTCAACTGCATGGGCAATCAATCAATTAATTTTTTTATGTAATGAAGTCCCAATAAAACAACTTCTGGACATCACAGCTACGGTGAGGTTTCCGGGTTGGCAGTACTCTGTGTGTATTGTCACACATTGATTCCAGGGGGTAATGCAACCTGAGGACGTTGGAAGCTTCGTGTTTGGAGCCCATGCAGGTTCTACCTTGTGCATCTCCTCACTTGGCTGATTTTAATCCGTATGCTTTCCCTGTAGTAAACCACAACAATGGGTATAATAGCTTTCAGTGAGTTCTGGGACCCCCTTCTAAAAAAATGGTCCTCCTGAGGATAATTTTGAAACCCTCTGAACTTGCAGTTGGTGTCAGGATTAAGTGTGGTCTTGTCTGAACCTCCTTCTAACTTTCAAGTTTGGCCCTAACCCTTTATATTTGGTCAGAAGTTTTGGGTAGTTTTGGCAGTGTAGAGGACTACGCCCTTGAACTTTGCAATTTGGCTAACTCCAGGTTAACCAAGTGGTATGTTTTATTAAAGTCATAGTCTTGTTCATACTCTTTGATATGTGTAACTTGGTAACATTAGTTCCTCACTGCCCTTAAATCTTAAAAGGAAAATGAAGCCTTTGGTAGGTGTGTGTGAAGAACTTGGTATCCAGGGAGAATTTTTCCAATTATGTTTGGCCCATACATACTTTTTATAGGCATGGAGAGTCGGAGACAGGAAGTTGTTAGTTACCTCCTCTCTGAGCACGCCCCTGAAAAGCTTTTTCAATAAGCAAAACCTGGTTTTTGTAACCAAATTTGTCTGGAATAGTGCACACTTATGCATGTTGTTCCCATATAATTATTAATACCAATTATTTTAACTCTCAAACGTGTCTCAGTTTGTATCTGGTTACCCTAAAAAAGTGTAATTCTTGGTCAATTTGGTCTACTGCTCCTAACCTATTAATAGCTCCTAACCTTCTGTTTCTAATGATCCCAGAAGGAAAAAATATATATATATCGTGAGCAAATTCTGGGCAGGAGATTTAGTCTGGTATTCAAGAACATATACTCTGAGGTCAGAAAGTCTGGGTTCAAATTCTGACTATACTGATTATTGGTTATGGTATTTTGGGTTTCAGTGTCATTATCTTTCAAGTAGGATTGATAAAAGCAAGTTTTCTCATAAGACTATATATACATATATACACACATATGTATATATATACATATGTATACATATTTGTGTGTGTGTATGTGTGTATATATATATATATATATAAGCTCTGGTGGCCCAGTGGTTACATGGTCAGCTGCTAACCAAAAGGTCAGCAGTTTCAATCCACTAGCCACTCCTTGGAAACCCTATGGGGCAGTTCTTCTCTGTCCTGTAGGGTCACTATGAGTCAGAATCAACTCGAGAGCAATGGCTTTGGTTTATATACATATATATACGATTATATGTATACATATACATATGTTTGTTTTTAGGAGCCATTGAATTGGTTCCAACTCATAGCAACCCAATGAACAAAAGAATGAAACACTGCCTGGACCTGGGCCATCCTCACAAACTTATCTTCAGCCCATCATTGCAGTAACTGTGTCAATCTGTCTGGTTGAGGATCTTCCTCTCTTTCGCTGACCCTCCATTTTACCAAGCGTGATATCCTTCTCAAGGGACTGATTCCTCCTGATAACACTTCCAAAGTATGTGAGTTGAAGTCTCGCCATCCTCACTTCTAAGGAGCATTCTCATTGTACTTCGTCCAAGACAAATTAGTTCATTCTTCTGGGAGTCCATGGTATACTCAATATTCTTCAACAGCACCATAATTCAAAGGCATCAATTCTTCTTCATTCTTCTTTATTCATTGTCCAGCTTTATGCTTATGAGGCACCTAAAAATACCATGGCTTGGGTTTGATCCACCTTAGTCCTCAAAGTGACATCTTTGTTTAATATGTATACATATGTATGTATATATAAACATATGTAATATACATACATACATATAATATTTAAAACATTTCTTGGTACAAGACTATTACATCCTTGGTTCATTATCTGGGCCCTTGTCTTTTCCACTATACATATTGAAAAAAAGGTGAGGAACACTATAACAGGTATTTTTTCTTATAATAGAAAATATATCCCATCAACCTACTCATTATACAATTCTGATATTTTTCGTCTGCTATTTCAAAAACATTTTAATCATATTGTACTTGGTGATTTATAAGCTGATTTTATGCATTTAATAATAATTTCATTTGTGTTTATATCATTTCCCATATTAAGTCTGGATTATTTTCATTATTATTATTACTATTATGTTATATTTATTTTTTATGGAGAATTATGTTTGACATTTACATAGTGAGGAATTAGGGAACATACTATAGGCAGACCTCTATAACGGCTCCCAATGATCCTGCCTCCTGATATTCACACCCTTGTGTAATCTCCTTCTGTATGGGTTTAGTAAATTGTTTCTAAACTATAAAATATGGGAAAAACAATGGGATGTCACTCTCGTGATTAGGTCATAAAAGATCATGGCTCGCTTCTTAGCCGACTCTCTCTGTATAGCTTTTCTCATTTTACATACATTGATGGAGCAAACTACCATGTTGGAAAGGCACACGTGGCAAGGAGCTGAGGGTGGCACCAGCGAACAGTAGCCACCTAGGAACCAAGGCCTTCAATCCAACAGCACACAACAACTGTAACCTGCATCAACCAACCATACTGAAACTCTGATAGCCAGAGGATACCTTGACTTCAGCCTGTGAGAAACTCTGAAGCAGATGATTCAGCTCAACTGTGCCTGGGTTCCTGACTAACACAAACTGTGAGATAATAAATGTGTACTGATTTAAGCTCTTAAATTTTGTGGTAATTTGATGCACAGCAATAAAAGGTAGGAGGACTGAATGGATATGCTCATGAATTCATCTTACCTAAGAGTACATTCAAATAAAAATAAACTTGTCTTTCCTCCATATCTCCTTATCTCACTGACACCATCATAATCTAACCTTTCACGTAAATCTCTGTATAAAATTTTCTAAGAAATTTTGCTGTGAAGTTGAAAAGAAATTGGAGCACTAGGAGTTAGGGGAAACTCTGGTGGTTCAGTGGTTGAGTTCGACTGCTATCCTAAAAGGTCAGCGGTTCAAATCCACTCCTTGGAAACTGTATGGGGCAGTTCTACCCTGTCCTACAGGGTCACTAGGAGTCAGAATCAACTCAACAGTAACAGGTTTGGTTTTGGTTTTGTGTTTAGTTTGGAGCCCTGGTGGTTAGCATTTGCTGCTCACCAAAAAGTTACCGGTTCTAATCCACCAGCTGCTCCTTGGAAACCCTACGGGGCAGTTCTACTCTGCCTTATAGGATCACTATTAGTAAGCATAGACTTTATGGCAATGGGCTTGGGTTTTTTTTTGTTTGTTTAATTTAGTTTAGTTTTTTGTTGTATTTTTTTTTTTTTTTTGAGGTAGAAGATTTTATAAAGCATTAATAAACTTACAAGAATAATCTAGGGAGAGGGAGAGATCGATGAAAGTGAAGGTGGGGGAGATAGAACAGAAAAGAAGTTCTTGAGAAAGCAAGCTGACATGAGATCAGGAAGAACACAGGAAGAGGGGTTAATCATCAACAGGAAGAGGAACGTGTTATATCTGGTTACTCAGAAGGCAAGAAATGGATAAAAATGCGTGTGTGCTGGCAAATTCACTGGGGTTCAGACAAGGGTATTCATGAATTAATATATGCAGTCTATATATTACAATATGAAATTATTTGACTGTAATAAAATGTAACTGAAGAAATATATTGAACATATTTGAATCTACTTCTGAAAAAATAGGCACAATCCTAAATTCCTCCATTTTACTTTGAGAGAACACAAATATACCATTCATAAATGCTGTCTTCTACATTTCACTTTGTAAAGATTCTTAACAGGTAAGAAAATACAGCTGAACTTATGTTTTTAGTTGCTATCTGAAATAATTAAGTACTGAAACAGATTGTGTCCCAAATTTGCAGCCAAAGAGAGCTAAAATTGAACCTTTACTTTGAAGATCTAGTCATGTTTTAACTTGGCCTCAAACATGGCTATTTATTCATGCTACTATCAATTTGTGCTGGCTAGTTATCTTTAGTTATAAAGAATCAATTTTAACCTAACCTTTCATCCCTGAGGGCACTGAAAAAGATCTTGGATATGAACTCAAGAAGGATTTGATCCTCATTTAATTCTCCGAGGCTACTGTAGCAAACGCTGCTTCTTTGCTATGTAGAGACTCCCAGGGCATGCTAAAATCCATTCTAGGTAGAAAGAGACAAACGGAGATAGAAAGGTTCGTGGCAAAACTACATAATGTACTACAAAGCTTCCCTATTGCCAGTGTACTCACCATTGCCATTTGTGAGGGTATTTGACCAGGGAGCAGTAAAATAAGGAAATAATGGGGACAATGAACTTGATCTGTTCATAATTTTATGTTAAAGAATTATCCTTTATCATGATTATTACTGTAATTTCTATTTTTTTTGTGGTAAAGTGCACACTATTTGCAAAATAGTAATTTTTTTCATGGCTTTCTTGTCAAAATTAAAGTTGTCAACCCTGTCATGAAATCCATATATCTGGGAAATACTAATCTTGGCTAAGGATGGTAGGTCAGTTTTATTTTATATGAGAGTGGATAATAAATTGTGCTCTGATGTCAGGTTGTTTGAGTTCATGTTTTAGCCCTAGGAGTGGCATTGTGACCTTGGGAAGATTACTTAACCAGTCTGTGCCTTACTTTCCTCAAATATAAAATGGATTAATGAAAGGAACTGAACTCATAGGTAAAACAATTAATTCAGTCATATATGGAAGGTGTCTGGCAAAGAACAAGCACACTCAGTCAGGATTACCTATTATCATCCCCAAGCACTGGAACTTTCCTAGTATAATTATAATTAATGTTCATATTAACAGCAGTGAAGCTCTGGAAAATCCATTTTCTTATTAGACAGACATTTGTTAAGCAATTGCTATGTTCCAGATACTATCCTATAATTTAGAAATACAAAATTAAGCTAGACAGGATCCTCAAAGTGTCTATAATCTAAGAGTGTTAATTTTCAAGAAGAGGTTTATTTCTGTTTAGTGTAGTTTCAGCAGGTTTTTTTTTTTTTAATTTTCTTAATTTTCTTTGCCCTTTATTAAGAGATTCACATGAAATTACTGGTTTTAGTTGAAAATTATAAAAAATAATATAAATATAAATGCTTTTGCAGGCGACCTTTTCTTAAAGTATTACTCTAAAATAAGAATTGTAAAATTCCATCTATGGGCTCGACTATATAGTATTAGTAATTTAAAATTTTTGACTAAAGCACTTCCAGTATTTCTACACATATTACAATGAAGCCAAATTCACTTCTTATTACATTTACAAAGGTGATTCTCTAATACAAAGTAGTGCATTATCCCCACTGCATTTTAAAATTTAAGTTTTTATTGTACAGATTATATGTATAATTATATAACCAATTTAACCATTTTTAAAGTATACAATTCAGTCATATTAATTATATTAATAATGTTGTATAACTATTACTGCTATTTGTTTCCAAAACTTTTTCATCACTCCAGAGAGAAACTCTGTACCCATTAAATATTAACTCCCATTTCCCCAAGCAGGTAAGCTTTAAACTGGCAACCACCAGTTGGTATTAAGGGGTGGTATCAGACAGACAGGTGGCATGAGAGAATACCAAAAAGATGAGTACCACTGTTTTTTTGACTACACAAAATCTTCCAATTGTGTGGGTCATGACAAATTATGGATAACATTGTAAAGGATGGGAATTCCAGAATGCTTATCTGTGCTCATGAGGAACCTGTGGAAAGCCCAAGAGGCAGTCATTTGAACACAGCAAGTGGATAATGCATGGTTTAAAATCAAGAAAGGTGTGATTCAGTGTTGCATTTTTTCACCATACTTATTCAATCTGTATGCTGAGCAAATAATACAAGAAGCTGGACTGTATGAAGACAAATATGGCATCAGAATTGGTGGAAGACTCATTAACAGCCTGTGATATGCATATGACACAACCTTGATTGCTGAAATTGAAGAGAGCTTGAAGCACTTACTGATTTAGATCAAAACCTACAGTCTTCAGTATGAATTACACTTCAACATAAAGTAACAAAAATCCTCACAACTGGACCAACAAACAACGTCATGGCAAATGAAGAAATGATTGATGTGAAGGATGTCATCTTATTTGAATCCACAGTCAATGGCCATGGAAGCAGCAGTCAGGAAATCAAATGACCTGTTGCATTGGGCAAATCTGCTGAAAAAGACCTCTTTAAAGTGTTAAAAGGCAAAGATGTCACTTTGGGGACTAAGGTGTGCCTGACTCAAGCCGTGATATTTTCAATTGCCTCATATGCATGTGAAGGCTGGGGAATGAGTAAGGAAGACCAAAGAAGAATTGATGTCTTTGAATTATGGTGTTGGCAAAGAGTATTGAATATACCATGGACTGCCAGAAGAACAAACAAATCTGTCTTAGAAGAAATACACCCATAGTAATCCTTGCAAGCAAGGATAGTGAGACTTTGGCTCGCGTACTTTGGACATGCTATCAGGAGAGACCAATGCTTGGAGAAGGACATAATGCTTTTTAGAGGGTCAGCAAAAGAGAGAAAGACCGTCCATGAGATGGATTGACAGGGTGGCTACAACAATGGATTCAAACATACAATGATTTTGAGGATGGCGCAGGACCAGGCAGTGCTTGGTTCTGTTGTACGTAGGGTCGCTAGGAGTTGGAACAGACTCAAGGCACCTAACAACAGCAACAACATGAAACAGAAGTTGGGGACGGTAAAAAGAGATGGGAGAACAACAGAAGACTGCCAGTGACATATGGGACTGGAAATAATTCATCTTAGGAAAGGAGACACAGATAAATTGAAAATAACTGAAAAATGTTTGTTAATTTCTGTGCTTAAAACCCTTTGGCACAGAAATATATTCTGGAAAAAGTAGCTATCTGCAAGTTTCTTTCTCCTAGCACACAGTAAACAATATCATATCTTTTTACATTGTATCCTATCTCTTTCTTGGACTAAGTTTGGTAGAATGGTATATGATGTTACAAATCAATATGATACACTACAGATACATACATACATACCCGCTGCAGTGGAGTCAATTCCGACTCATAGCGACCCTATAGGACAGAGTAGAACTGGCCCATAGAGTTTCCGCCTGGCGGATTCGAACTGCCAGCCTTTTGGTTAGCAGCCATAGCACTTCACCACTACGCCACCAGGGTTTCCACAATACAGATAATACAGGAAATTGAATTATTTACTTAATTGTCTCAGTCTGTTCCCATAAAAACCCAGATATTTACTGTCCCCAATAAATATGAAAAATTATTTGGTAAGCGAGTAGGACAGGTCTTCTAAGGTAAGAAGTTTAGAAATGTCCACTTGCCCCAAAGGAAGTTGAAGGGCCTTCTGACACTTTTACTGTATCCTGAACACGTGGATACTAAATAAGATGTAACATCATTCAGTTGTTCATGCACTTACTGGTTCATAAATAAGCTTGATTACATAACTGAAGCATTTTAATGCCTTCTGGATTATGACAGTGCTCAAGGCATGATTACCAATTTTAAGACATACCTGTGAAATTGCATTAGGAGAAAGTTGGTGCACATTTTAGGAGCTCACGGGCAAGCTGAGAGAGGAACAATGGTTAGATGTTTGTGAAAGCTCAACCGTAAATTCAGCTTGAATTTTCCATAGTGTAACTGAAATTGACAGATGACTCAGTCAAAATTAATTCCCTACCATATGCTCTTACCATATGGGACTAAGATACCTTTGGGAACCACACCATGTTATAAACCTTTAAGGAAGGAACCAGGAGGAGGAATAATGAAATGGATATATTCCCAAGAAGTTCTCGGTTGAAGTGATGCAGCTATAGATATCTGTCTGCTCCTGAATTATCTGTCTAAACAAATGTTTTCTCTCAGGGCCTGTATGTGTAATGAATTGGAGATGCTGGCCTGGTGAGGAAGATCCCTGGTTCTGGTAGAAAGCATCAGGTATCAGGGAGTGAAAGTAACCAGGGCCTCATTGTTGCTCACAATATCACCTGTCTTTGTGTAACCAAAAATTGATCAAGTATCTATGTATGTACCTCACTTAGATGGTACAGAAAGTCATATTACTGCTTGTTATAGGCAATTATATAAGTGTTCCTCTCAAGGATTTTTTATAATTGATGTTTTGAGAAATTTTATTTTTTAAAATCCATGTTTACTAATATAAAAAACGTGTCTCGTAATTGGCACTTGTTTGCATGTAATCGTTGTCTGAGCTGGCTTCACTTCAACTTAGTTATATTTTCAAACAAAACGTAAGCTGTAGATTTCTTTTTCTGTTTTCTGATGTGCAGTATCTATCTTAAATCATACAAATCTAAAGAGAAATTTGTTTTTCCTGGGTGTTAAAGTTGGCAGACACTTGATGGAAAAGCTAGTCAAGGAGTATTCTGAGGTAATTCCACCCCCTTCCCAAGAGGATTAAAACAACTTGCTCATCACTCTGTTTTTGCATTCAATAAAAAATAGGTTTCAGTAAGTCTACCTTGAAAGTACAACCATGATTTCTTTAATCTTTGGGATCAATTTGTACAAGGAGATTATAAAATTTTCTGAGAAATAATGAGCTACCCTAGCCTATCAGAAAGTATTGTCCTTAGATACAAACCAATTATTCACCAGCAGATATAGAATGCAATCCCAGGGCTCAACTATCATTTCAGATCCAATTTCTAGTTATCTTCTGAATATCTTTGCTGTCACAGAAAAAAATATGTTGACAAATTTCACGGCATTGATCCAATGTTCAAAGATATTTCTCGGAAGCTCCCACATAGAAAAAGAATATAAAAACTCTATGAAATTGCATAACATCATTCTCCACCTGATAGAGTTTTCAGATGTTTGTAAACGTTATTGCTCAGAGATGAGTTTCAATATGATTTAATGCTACAATGCACAACTGGTGCTTATTCATAAAAACATGTTTAAACTTTTGATACCAATAAAAAAATCTATCTTTTAAAATGCTTATGGTTAGGGAAAAAGTTCTTAAACTGAATCTCTTCTTTTCTAAGCCCCTATTTGGTCTTTCCGACACCCATTTCTCACCTCCCCGGTGAGAATCAGTCCTTGATACAACTGAAAGAGTTATTTTGTTTAAAAGCAGATCTAATCCTAGTATACAACAGGGGAGATTTCAATCACCAAAAGTATTTATTGAATGCCTGCTATATATCAGGCATTCTGATAGGCACGGGCGACACATAAATATCCTGAGGTTTAAAAGCTTAAAAAGGTTTGCTGGTTTTCTATTGCCTTGACTTGACATATGTGACTCTTGAATTACAAACCCAGACAATTTCTGCAGCTTGATTTCTCTTTACTCCACTTCATGCATTCAATCTCCCATTCACACTGAACTTCTCTTTACTAGATATCCCATGCCCTTTTCTCCTTCAGTCTTTTGTTCGTGAATACCCCTTCTCAGCCTGCCAAACTCCTATGTCTTTTAATACCAAGGTCAAGTTCATCTCCTAGTAACAAAATACTTCCTAAACTCCCCAGAAAGAGTTATTCACCCTCTCCTCTGAACTCTCTAAGTGCTTTTTAATTTCTTCATTCAAATAAGTATTAAAATTATATCATGAAGTTATACTTTCACAGAAAATGAGGAATAAAAATTAAAAAGATCATTTAAAATTTTAATTTTATAAAAGAATAATAGGAAATAAATCTGTTGACATTCATTAAATAAATAATATGCTACAGAAAGAAATATGATTGTTTTATCTTTTCACAGCAAAGTAGACCTGGTAGAGGACAGAAGAAAAAAAATAGTTTTCTTTGGAATAATATTGAAAAGCTCAGGTACAAAATGTAAAAGTGAGAAATAAAACTGCTTAGTAAATTCAAAATATATAATTTTTTTATTTCAAACAGCAATTTTTCCAAGGCATTGAATGTTCTAGTACTCACAGAAACTAATATTAGCATTTCAAAGAGGTATAGACTTGTTTTTTCAAATTACACTAGAGCACTCAGAAATGTAGACACTCTTGCAGGCAAATCACAAGAAGAGAACCTAGTAAAAACAGGTAAGGAGGAAGTCAGAAAGCAGATAAATCCAAGGATGGACAAACTGGGATACATATCTAATGAGGGTAGAAGCATGTGAGCCACTCACGTATTTGATTATATTAAAACCTCTCTCTGACATGAGCAAAGAAAAACTAAAATTTATTAAAATTATAGGACTCATAAAACTTGAAATACAGGAGGGAGTAGAGTGTGATCATAGTTTTGTACATCTATTTATTCAATTATTCAACCAAACACCAACCCAGGTATTGCTGTGAAGGTATTTTGTAGATGTGATTAAAGTCTATAATTGGTTGACTTTAAGTAGAGAGATATTTTCCTAGATAATCTGCTTGGGCCCGATTAAATCCATGCACAGGCTTTAAGGGCAGAATTGAGGCATCCCTGAGGAAGAAATTCTGTGTACAGCAGCTTCAGCTCGTGCCTGAGAGTTCCAGCCTACCCTCCCTGAAGGCCTGCCCTTCTGATTTGGGACTTACTTTGCTACCTACCACAACTGTGTAAACCGATTACTTTCAATAAACCTCTTAACAGGTGTTTCATGTTTTTTTTTGTTCTCTGTTTAAATCCTAGCTGATACCAGAGTTTCATGTCTTCACATATCATATTTACAACTTTGTTCAGTCTATACACAGTCACTTAGCAAGCAGTTATTTCAAAGTGATGGGCGAACAATTGAATCCAGCAAGTCTCTCCTTAGCATTTGATTAATTAATCTATTCAGTCAAAATGGTTTCACCCTTTGGGTGAGTAGTTTACCATGACCAAAATTACACTCTTGATCTTGGCTCCAAATATGTTCCTCTTCTAGCATTTCTAACCTCTGA
The DNA here is from genome assembly GCF_024166365.1 of Elephas maximus indicus. Lineage (NCBI taxonomy): Eukaryota > Metazoa > Chordata > Mammalia > Proboscidea > Elephantidae > Elephas > Elephas maximus. The sequence continues at coordinate 150,862,032 of NC_064822.1, forward strand.
AAAGGTTCATCCCAGAAACCTGAGTTATCTCCAGCATATCTCTCTCTCATACCAAGTCCATCAGTGTTCACCATAGCAGTTCTAGAAATTTATATACAAAGGACTTAGGAAAGAGTGGGCAAAACCAGATGGGTGGTAAGAAACTAGAAAGTATAACACTTTGCTTAGAATTGAGAGTGTCAATTCCACTTTCAAATACAGTACGTTAGCTCATTTCTCTCTTTCAACACTGCCACTACCCTAGTAAAGGGTCCCTGGTTCCACAATGGTTAAGCACCCTCAATAAGATGAATTGACACAGTAGCTTCAACAACAGGCTCAAGCATAACAACGATTGTGAGGATGGCACAGGACTGGGCAGTGTTTTGTTCTGTTGTACATAGGGTCACTATGAGTCAGAACCAACTTGACAGCATCAAACAACAACAACTACCGTAGCGTATGAATAATAATAATAAAAAAGTTACTGACGAGTTGAGTCCAACCCGTAACATCCCTACAGGATAGAGTAGAACTGCTCCATAGAGTTTCCAAGGAGTGGTTGGTGGGTTTGAACAGCTGAACCTTTGGTTAGCAGCCAAGCTCTTAACCAGTAGCCTCCACACTGTCTTTACTGCTTCTGTGCCTTCCCCTGTCATTCAATAAGTATTTATTGAGCATCTGCTACCAGTCAGACATTGTTCTAGGAACTAGGGTTTAACGAAGGAAAAAATAATAATTCTGCCGTTATGAAACTGACATTCTACTGGAAGGGGAGAAAAAACAAACACGATCATTGGTAAATTATATGTTAGAAGGTGAAGAGTGATATGAAGAAAATAAGTAATATAAGGAAAATTCTGAGGACAAAGAGAAATACAATTTTTAAATGTGTGGTCAGGATAGGACTCAATGATCAAAAGTTTGACGGAGGTGAAGGTGGGAGCTATCTGTGGGAAAAGCACTCTAACCAGAGGAAGGGTCAGTGTAAGGGCCCTGAGGCAAGAGTGTGACTGGTGGGTTCCAGTAAGGGCCAGGAGCCCCAAGTGGTGTGGCTAAATGGGAGTGATCAAAAATAAGAGGGAAAGGAGGGAAATCAGGGAGGAAACCAGGAACTAGATTGTGTTGGAATTTGAAGGGAAATTGGTTGTAAGAAATTTGGTATTTACTCTGTGTGAGATGAGAAGGCATTAGAGGGATTTGAACAGAGGTGTCATAATCTGACTTACATTTTTAAAAAGGATTCTGATGGCCGCTGTGTTGAGAATGAACTGTAGAGGGGTAAGTGTGAATGCAGGGAAATCCTTTAAGAAATTATTACAATGATCTAAGTGACAGATGATGGTTGGATGTATTTTCAAAGAAGAGCCAACAGGGTTTTCAGAAACATTGGAAGCATGATCTACATAGCAATCAATGAAATCTTTTTGTTTTTTTATTTCACTAAGCAATAAATATTCATTGAGTCCTATTATGTGCCACGAGTTGGAATTGGCTTGACAGCAACACGTTTGGTTTTGTTAGGTGTCAAGAGTCCCTGGGTGGTGCAGATGGTTAATGAAATAGGCTGCTAACTGAAAGGCTGGGAGTTCAAGTCCACTCACAAGTGCCTCTGAAGAAAGGCCTGTCAATCTGTTTCTGAAAAAAACAGCCATTAAAAACCCTATGGAGCATAGTTCTACTCTGACACATGTAGGGTCAATGTGAGTTGGAACAGACTCTAAGTAAACTGGTTATTATGTACCAGGCACTGTCTTAAGAACTGGACATTTAGAATAAAACCAAAAATCAGACCTGTTGCCATCAAGTCAATTCTGACTCAAAGGAACCCTATAGGACAGACTAGAATTGTCCCATGGGGCTTCCAAGGAGCAGCTAGTGGATTCAAACTGCTGCACTTTTGGTTTGCAGCCGTAGCTCTTAACCACTGAGCCTGCAGGAGGGCTCCAATGTATTATCTCTAAACTCTTATTATCTTAAAAAATTAAAAAAAAAATTATTTTATTTTATTTAAGTCCTTGCTAAACACTGTTCTCAGATTTCCCATCTATTTAGAATAAAACTCCAGTTCCTTAAATATATGCCAGTAGGACTTTTATGATCTGGTTCTCACTTTTTCTCCAATATGTCCCTCCTAACCTGTCTCTTTTCTTCATCCTCACTGTGCTTCATCTGCACTGAACTAGTCATTTTGCTCCTGGACTTTCTCTATGTTCCTTCCTCACCTGAAATGTCCTTCCTTATCACTTAACTTCTTTGCCTCATTCATTATTTTGTAGTCTTTAGGATTCAGCTTACCTCTCACTTCTGAGAAACTGGACCTGATCCCTCATGGCTTAATAACATGTCACTCCTGTGTCTTCCCACAGTAATCTGTGCACACCCCTACCACAGCACTCACTGTATAATTTATTATTGCCCTATTTACATTTGTTTCCTCCACTTGACCTCAAAAAAAAAACATTTTTTTTTTAAAGCACTTAAGAAATGTATGGAGAAGTTACTGAATGTTAATTAATCATTAATGAATTCCAAAGCCACATTAGGTTCCCAGATTTAGAAAATATCCAAGTCTCAAAGATTTGGAAAGAATCTAATTACACCTCACTCTTTCTATTTAGGTACATGGATCTTTCAATGTCTATAAAAAGCCAAACTCCCTTTTTCCTCAGAGTCTTCACACACTCTATTCTTTCTCCTTTGAACACTTTTCCACTCAATCTTCACCTGAAGATATGCTCATGCTTCAAATCATACTTTCTTAGAGGGGTCTCCCTGGACAATACGAGTTAAAATCTCTTGCTTAGCTCTCTTTGAATGATATGTAATTATCCTTTAAAAGGAGCTCTATTGGCACAGTGGTTAAGCACTTGGCTGCTAACCAAAAGGTCAGAAGTTTGAATCCACTAGCCGCTCTATGGGAGAAAGATGTGGCAGTCTGCTTCTGTAAAGATCACAGCCAAGAAGCCCTACTGGGAAGGTCTACTCTGTCCTACAGGTCACTGTGAGTCAGAATTGACTTGATGACAATAGTTTTGTTTGTTTATTTTTGATTAATCATCTTTTAATCTGCTTAGCAAATTATAATAACAAAGTTATGCTTATGATTGTTGTTCAATATATACTTGTCCCATTAGGGCAGAACCTCCATAACCTTTACGAGTTTAGTGTGGGTAGTTGTTTTCTTTTCTTTTTTCTTTTTTATTGAAGGATAATATTTAGGAAGAAATGTACAAATAAGTGTGCAGTTTGATGCATTTTCACATACAAAACACCTGTGTAACCAATCCATGATCAAGGAATAGTTTGTTACTAGCACTCCAAAAACTTCCTTGATTCTCTGTTCTATGTCTCCCCCTCCTTCCCAGCACCAAGTACTGTCTTGAATTTAATAGGATAGCCTATCTTTGCCTCTTTTTGTACTTTGCGTAAGTGGGGCATGCTCTAATGATGGCTCATTTTTTTTAACATTATGTTTGTGACATTCATCCATGCTGCTGCATGTAAGTACTTTCATCACTATATAGAATTCTATTATATATAAGTATCATGATTTATTTATCCATTCTCCTGATGATAGATATTTAGGTTGTTTACGAGTTTTGGCTATTATTAATGATGTTTCTATGAGCTTTCTTGCACATGTCTTTCGGTGAACATAAATCTATGTTTTAGGTGTATATCTAGAACTGGGATTTCTAGATCCTACAGTACTTCTGTTCAGCTACAGTAGAAAGTAGTAAAGCTGTAATTCCAAAATTGTTGTATCAATTGTTTACTCTCACTGGAGAGTTGCAGTCTCTCCAAACACCTGAGATTTCCTTGCAAATATTTGAGATTTTGAGTCTTTTTCATTTTAAATGTTATGATGGGTATGCACTGGAATCTCGGTGTTGCTTTAATTTGAATTACCTGATGATTAATATGGCTACACATCTTTTCACACATTAACAATTTTGTACCCTTTTTAATAAAAATTAACTCATGTTTTATCATATTTTTAATTGGGTTATATGGCATTTTTTATTTATTGTGGGAGTTTTTGTCAGCTATATGTATTATGACTGTTTTCTTTCATTTTGTGATCTGTTGGCACTCACTTAATGGTGGCTTTTGAGGACCAGAAGCTCTCAATTTTAATATAATCTATCATTCTCTTCCTATATAGTTAGTGCAATTGTGCCTTGTTTAAGAAATTCTTCCTACTCCAAGGTCAAGAAGGTGTTATATCTTTTTTTCCAAAAAGATTTATTCTTTCAACTTTAATATTTAAACCAAAAATCCATCTGGAATTGGTTTTGAATTATTTCTTATAAGATAAGCATTTTCTATTTTTTATTCACAGTTATATTCTCAGCAGCTAGCAATAGGTATTAAATAAATATGCATAAATGACTGAATAAATGAATGAATGAAAATATACATTTGGATTAGTTCTAAAAAGCAAGGTATGTAGGATAAAATGCATGCATAGCAGACACTGTAAGTTGCCTGTGCCAAATTTCCTTTCCAATTACATTATCCTTTCTCTAATTAAATGTTAAAGTTTGACATCCTTGCTTCTCTTGCAGCTAGGGATAGCCATATCGAGCTTTTCAGGCCAATGAGATATAAACAGAAGTCAACTAGTGGCATCACTGTAATTTTTTCGTGCCACTGACCAGTTAAAATAGGGACATAGGTATGATGCCTGGAGATAGAGTAGGCATAGTGTGACCACAAGGTTATAAGATTGAGAACAAAGCACATAAGAAAAATATCTAAGTAATAATCTAACAAGAGTAAAGGTGAGGCAAAATGGCAAAGCTAAGTACTTGATTCCATTTATCCACCAACAACTGAGCCACTGAATAATGAACAAAAACAAGCACAGATTAAGATCTCAGAGCTCCAGAAGCAGCAGAAGTGTTGTAGAGTCAAGGTGAGTCCGGAGGCAGGGGAAAGGAAGAGTGGAGGTGGCGCAGAAGCCAGGAGAGTCTAGCCTTTGGCACCTGAAACACTTGGCTCATAGTGGCCATTTTGGGATGGGAATGGGATGTAGGATGGGAGCTAAACTGAGTAAGCAGTAGCCCAATTTTTAAGTTAGCACAGTTTGGCTGTGGGAGTTTACGGACTGTGAATTTGGGAAGGGGAAAAGGGAGACCAATGTCCTGTGAGTGAGTTCAGTGAAATCTCACCAAAGTCTGAGGTGAACAAGTTCTAGGGCCTAAACAAATGAAATAGCCTCACAACACAGCCTTCAGCAAGGGTAAGAAATATACTTCAGACAGGCAACACAGATGGAAACAACTGACTTCTTGCCACAGAAGGACACATGTGGGAGAGCCCGCACAGGGACACTTGTGACAAAAAGACATAAAGCAGTCTTCACCTTCACCTAGAGAAATCCAAGCACTGACACATAAGTCCACATCCACAATCAGAGAAAAACCCCTGTGCAAGTGCATTGAGCTGCTGAGCCTAAGACTTCCCAAATCCCAAATAAGGGATGAAAAACCAAACCCAGAGGTACACTCAGGGTGACAGCAAAACTCAGAGGACACACCAGTAAAGTCAGTCACCTCAGGGAGGACCAGGCACCCGGAGACTTAGGCACTCAGACAGAACTTCTAGCTCAATGCTGAAAAAACCTAAGGACAAGAATGCCTTTACTGTTTCTTATGAAAATATAGTGGAGTTGAATCTAACAAGCATAATTACCTTATAAATCAAAAAATCTAGAAATTAAAATATTTTAAAAAATATATCACAATGTTTCAATTTCAACAAAAAATTAGTAAAACACACAAAATCACAACAGACAAAGGACGAGTCAAAAGGAAAACATGAATAAGAGGAAATTTCTCCTATGGAAGCCAGGTTAATGGAAAAAATAGAAACTTTCAGACAATGATGCTAAACAAGTTTAAACAAAACAAAACAAACAAAAAATCTCACAAAAACAAACTAACAGAGATCAGGAAACAAATTGAGCAACAAAATAAGAAACGCAATAAGGACTCTTAAGACATCCACCTACCCACATACACACACAGACACAGAAAAGAGAATTACTAGAACTGTAGAATAAAGCAACTGAATTAGAAAATGCAAGAGAAATATTTGACAAGAGTCGAACAGACAGAAGACAGAATAAGTGAATTAGAAGACAGAGTAACTGAACTTATTAAGTCTCAAGAGAAATAAGGGAAAAGAGCAAAGAAAAGTGAACAAAGGTAAATGGAAATATGGGATTCAATTAAGAAATCTAACATTAGAATTATTGGAACTCCAGAGCACCATGACAATAATAAAGGCATAAAAAGAATTTTCCGTATGATGATCATAGGCAATTTCCCAGACCTGCACAGAAAACCAATCCTGCAAATACAGGGAGCTACATGAATGCCAATCAGAAGAAATAAAAAAAGCTCAACCCCATAGCACATTCTACTAAGAATCCTGAAAACCTGAAAACCAAAGACAATGAGAGAATTCTAAAAGCTACAAGAGAAAAACATATTGTCCTTCATAAGAATCAGTACAGATTTCTCCCAAGAAATTCCAGAGGCCAGAAGACAACGGTGCAACATATGTAAAATACTGAATGAAAACAATTTCCAATCAAGAATTTTTTGCCCAGCAAAGTTGTCATTCAAAAATGAGGGGAAATCAAGACATTCCCAAACAAATAGAAGCTCTGGGAATTTGCTACTATCAGACCAACTCTGAAAGTATTACTCAAGGGAGTTCTCCAAAGGAAGAGGTAAGAATATTGAACAAATACTCAAATCTATACCCGGAAAAAAAAATAATAATAAAGAGAGTGCTCTCCAAAAATGCAAGAACATGGGCAATCATAAGGACCAAGTTTACAATATTTTCAGTGGATAAACTCAATAATTTAATCCTGCAAGCAATACAACATCAAGTTTACAAGAAATAAGAACAAATTAAATCTATTGGGTATAGAATGAACAACGATGTTACGGGAGATTCACCAACAGAAATGGGGGAGAGAGGAGTAAAACAGTAATAAATTTAACATGTTAATGTATGTTATCTATTGTTCATATGATAAATGTTTGGCCCTTCCAGTCAGTTGGCCGTGTAGCTGTCTTACAAATTTCTTGGCATAGATGAGTGAGCACCTCCAATGCTGCAACTGTTTGTTGAAACATCTCAATCGGTATTTTGTCAAATCCTGGAGCCTTGTTTTTTGCCAATGCTTTCAGTGAAGCTTGGACTTCTTCCCTTCAATACCATCAGTTCTTGATCATATACGACCTCCTGAACTTTGACCAATTCTTGAAACAGGACCCATACCTCACACCATACACAAAAACTAACTCCAAATGAATGGAAGATCTAAAAGTTATACCCAAAATTTATAAAGTTCCTGAGAGAAAACTGTAGGGCCTACCTAATCTTTTGTAAAAATAGGATAACAAGCACAACAACAAATGCACAAATATCAGAGGATGAAATAGATAAATGGGACCTCATAAATTTAAAAACTTATGCTCATCAAAAGATTTTGTCAAAAGAGTAAAAAAGCAAGCTAGAGACTGGTAAAAAAAAATTTCAGAAATGACATATCTGATGAAGTTCTAATCTCTAAAATACATAGAAACCTTCAGTAACTCAACAACAAAAAGACAATTTAATTATAAAATGAACAGAAACTTCATAAAAGAGGACATTCGAGCAACCAACAAACACATGAAAAGATGCTCATGATCATTACCCATTAAAGAGATGCAAATCAAAACTACAATGAGATGCCATTTCACCCTGGCTAAAATAGCACTGATAAAAAAGAACAGATAACAACAAATGTCGGTGAGGATGTGAGGAGATTGGAACCCTTATTCTTTTCTGATAGGACTGTAAAATGGTATACCACTATGGAAAAATAGAAATAGAACTAACCTATGATTCAGCACTCCTAAGTATAAACCCTAGAGACCTGAAAGTAGTGACATGAACAGCTATATGCACATCTATGTTAATTGCAGCTGGTACTAAAGAATTTAACATATATAAGGTGGCAACAACTCTAACAAAGACCAAAAAAACAAGTGTAAGATCACTATGGCTGGCTATGGGCATATAGGTATATGGGTAGGTACAGGTGTATACACATGTGAGAACAGATAGAAGTATCTGTATGTAAAAGTAAATACAGACATATGTTGAAGAACACATTGAAAACAGAAATACAGACACTCCTTAGATATAATCCAAACCTGAGATTGTGTTTTTTTTTTTGGGTTTGAAGACTTAGGACCTTAGTCTCATGGGAAAACTCAGTCAACTGACACAATATTGTTCAAAGTTCAAGTTCTGCATCCCAGTAAAATGAGTAGTGTCTGAGGTCTTAAATCTTGTGAGTGGCCATCTAAGATACAATTATTGGTCTCTACTCATCAGGAGCAAAAGAGTAAGAAGGTAACCAAAATCTCAGAAACAAATTTACAGGGCTGTGCTGGTTAAGGTTGTGTGTCAACTTGTTTGAGACATGATTCTCAGTGATTTGGCAGTTGTGTAATGATGTAGTTTGGGAGTTAAGTAATGATGTAGTTTGATAGTTATGTAATGATGTAATTTGGCAGTTAGGTGATGGTACTTTACCCTCAATTTAGTGATGTAATGTAAGCACCTCCATGATTTGATTTGATTTGATGTGATCAGCCAATCAGTTGCACTGGGAGTATTCTTGGGAGTGTGGCCTACATCCAATATATATGGATGTTCTGGCAAAGTTCTCTGGCTTTTGCTCACTCTGGATCCTGCATTTAGCTCATCATCATCCAACTGCCAGTTCTTGGAACTTGAGCCAGTGGCCTGCCGTATTGCCCCCTGATCTTGGGATTTGTTGTCCTCTGCAACCTACGAGCAAGCAGCCTACTATCTTACTGGCTGATATTGGATTTGTTAGTCTCCATAGCTAAATGATTCAGGAGATGCCTCCAGTCTCACTGCTGATGCACGGACTTGGAACTTGCCAGCCTCTACAATTGTGTAAGCCACTTCCTTGAAATAAATCTCTTTCTCTTTATTTTTTTTTGTGTGTGTATATATATATATGCATATATAAGTATATATATATTTAAATATATATATAATATTTAATTATATAAATAAATATATAGGCTTCACTTGTTTTGATTCTGTATAGAACCTAGCCTAAGACATTTGGTACTGAGAGTGGCTCTAGGGAAACAAGATTTTAAGGATTAGTTTTCTCAGTTGATTCTCAAGTCTTGCTAGACTTAAAGATGTTGATGTCTCTGCTTTCAGTAGTAAAAAAAGCACTGCTAATGCATGGCAGGAGGTAGCAATGTTAATGCGCACAATATCACCACATTACACTGGTCCATTACATTGATCACATTATGCTGATTAAACCTAGGAAGGAAGAAGATAGTTCTAATACCATTTATCACCATGTGATCAGTTGCAGAAATGAGGACTGTAATTGATAGGAGTATTACTTCCTTTTATGTGATTATCAATATTTTGTTTCCTTCACTTATAAAATATAAGATGTAAATGGGACTAGTATGTTTTTGATTGTACTCACGTTAGTTGTATCATGTTAGGTGCAAATACAACTTTGCAATTGTCTTTATTTAGAGATTGTGTATGGTTTAAGGAGATGTGTAGAGGTGCCAAGTTGACAATGGGTGGACTGTGATGGTTAAGGTTGTGTGTCAACTTGGCTGGGCCATGATTCTCAGTAATTTGGCAGTTATGTAATGATGTAGTTTGGCAGTTAAGTAATGACGTAGGTTGGTAGTCATGCAATGTTGTAATCTGGCAGTTATGTAATGATGTAGTTATCCTCAATTTTTTGCTATAATGTTATTACCTCCAAGATGTGATCTGACGTGATCATGTAATTTGTTGTAAGGGGAGTTTCCTTGACAGTGTGGCCTATATCCAATATATATGGTTGCTCTGGAAAAGCTCTCTGGCTTTTGTTCATTCTTGATCTGCATCCAGTTCTTCATCACCTGACCTCTAGTTCTTGGGACTTGAGCCAGTGGCCTGTCATATTGCCTGCTGATCTTGTGATTCATCAGTTTTCACAGTCTGTGAGCCTGCAGCCTGTTGTCTTACCTGCCATTCTTGGATTCATCAACTCCTACAGCTATGTGAGTCAGGAGAAGCCTCCAGCCTATTGCCTAACCCATGGATTTGGAACTTGCCAGCCTCTACAATCATGTGAGCCATTTTCCTGAGATATGTTGCTCTCTTTCTCTCCATATATATATACACATACATGTATATATCAGCTTAAGACAAGGGCAGATAGCCTACTTCAGTCATAGCATCATCTACCCTGAGACCAGAAAAGCTAGAGGATACCTAGCTATCATCACTGACCAGTTTGACTGGGACCACAATAGATGGTCCCGGAAAGAATGGGAGAAAAATGTAGAACAAAACTCAAGTTCTTAAAAAAGGCCAGACTAATTGGACTAGCTGAGACCAGAGGATTCCCTGAGACTATCATCCTCAGATACTCTTTAAACTTGAACCAAAAAAAGCCCCTAAGATCATCTTTTAGTGAAACAGCAGAGTGGCATACAAGAGAAAGGGCATAACCCATACGAACGATGCTTTACTAAAAAACCATGTGTATGAGACCAAAAGGTCAACATTTACTCTTCAGGTAAAGATGAGAAGATAAGCAGGTGTCTTAGTCTTCTAGTGCTGCTTTAACAGAAATACCACAAGTGGATGGCTTTAACCAAGAGAAATTTATTTTCTCAGGGTGAAGTAGGCTAGAAGTCCAAATTTAGTGCATTGACTTCAGAGGAAGGCTTTCTCTCTCCATCAGCTCTGGAGGAAGGTCCTTCTAGTCAATCTTCCCCTGGACTAGAAGCTTCTCTGTGCAGGAATCCCGGGTCCAAAGGACACACTTTTCTCCCAGTGCTTCTTTTTTGGTGGCATAATGTCTTCCCTCTTTGATTGATACCCTTTCCTTTTATCTCTTGTAAGATAAAAGGTGGTGCAGGCCACGCACCAGAGAAACTCCCTTTATATTGGATCAGGGATGTGACCTTAGCAGGGGTGTTACAATCCCACCCTAATCCTCTTTAACATAAAATTACAATCACAAAATGGAGGACAGCCACACAATACAGAGAATCATGGCCTAACCAAGCTGACACATATTTTGGGGGAAACAATTCAAGCCATGATGGGGGCAAGGAAACTAGAGTACTGGAATGGAAAAAAAAGAATACAATTTTGAAAAATGTGACTAATGTCACTGAACAAATTGTGTGGAAATTGTCTGATGGGAACTGAAATTTCTGTGCAAAGTTTCACCAAAAACAGTAAAATATTAAAAAAAAAATAAAAAATCTAACAAGGGCCCTGATCTCAGTGGCATTCAGTCACATCCCTGGACTTTTTGTACATATCACAAATAAGCCCCATTTATATCTTTTAGTACATGAAGCACTTACTAATGAAGATCAAAGACCTCAGCCTTCAGTTTGCATTGCGCCTCAACATAAAGAAAACAAAAATCCTCACAACTGGACCAATGAGCAACATCATGATAAACAGAGAAAAGATTGAAGTTGTCAAGGATTTCATTTTACTTGGATCCACAATCAACAGCCATGGAAGCAGCAGTCAAGAAATCAAAAGACGCATTGCATTGGGTAAATCTGCTGCAAAGGACCTCTTCAAAGTGTTGAACACCAAAGATGTCACCCTGAAGACTAAGGTGCGCCTGACCCAAGCCATGGTATTTTCAATCGCATCATAGGCATGTGAAAGCTGGACAATGAATAAGGAAGACCGAAGAAGAGTTGACACCTTTGAATTGTGGTGTTGGTGAAGAATATTGAACATACCATGGACTGCCAAAAGAACGAACAAATCTGTCTTAGAAGAAGTACAACGAGAATGCTCCTTAGAAGCAAGGATGGCAAGACTGCATCTTACATACTTTGGACATGTTTTCAGGAGGGATCAGTCCCTGGAGAAGGACATCATGCTTGGCAGAGTACAGGGTCAGAGGAAAAGAGGAGTACCCTCAACGAGGTGGATTGACACAGTGGCTGCAACAATGAGTTCAAGCACAACAATGATTGTAAGGATGGCTCAGGACTGGGCAGTGTTTCGTTCTATTGTGCATGGGGTAGTTATGAGTCTGAACCAACTTGAGGGCACATAACAACTAATCTCTTAGTGGCACGTATGTGTGTTTAGTTTCATTTGCAAACAAAAGCATTCCTAGATGATGCAACATAAGAGAACAATCTACTTTTGGGTTTGAGATTGCCGTAATATTCTCTTATCCATCATGAATGAAGGTCTAAGGAATGTTTTCTCTCTCACCTTGTCTTGTGCTCACATGTCAGAAAGTACTGGACTGAAACCTGAACCGTGGCCTTGCAGTTGACTAGCTGTTTCTTCTTTGGAAAATTAACATCCAGTGGTCTAGAGTTTGCCCTCTATAATAAATAAAATAATAAAATAAATGAAAAGTACAGGAGAAACATCTTTTTTGAGAGTTCTTTTGGATGGAGGCTTATGATAATGTATGAAAGGTAGGTCTTCAATATATGTTAGGTTTCTCCCTTTAAATTAGAGTGCATGCTTGATAAACACAAACAAAACAGTTTTTTTTTTTTTGGTCTTGTGTAAGTTACTCTTTCAATAAAGATATGCACCAGAGATGCATTTTGTCTAAATCTCAGCTCTTCAGAAAGCTGTATTTTGAAACACATATAACATGTTTAAAGTTCACTTAAAACATCTTTCACCTTATCTAAAAAAGGACGGGAATATTTTCTGATGTTTGTGATTTTTAAACGTCACATGACATCATTAATTTGAGTTATTTTGAGGCAGTAATTTAATAAACTTTATGGCCTAAAAAAGTTTATGTAACTTTCAAAGATATCCAAGTTATCAGACAATTGTATGGGTACCAGGAAAGCTGGACGCTAACTACATGATGGAAAGATAAGCGTTTGCTTATACATCTAGTATTGTATGGAAAACCTTCCTTCAGAATACTTTCATATTGTTTCTCAAGAAGGTAACACACAGTCTTCAGATTTATCATCTGATATTTGTGTGTTGTGTATGTGTCAATACATTAATAAAAGCAAATTTATCTTGTTTCAGAATAGAAAATTGAATCGCATCTTAAACTGGTTTATACTAACGGGATACTGCATTGATTCAAAAATTTGATTTGTTTTCAGGCAGAACAGACAAGTTAAGCAACAAAGAAAAACAAGAGCGATTTTTTCAAAAGACTGAAATGCACTGGAAATTGATAAAGCACCAATTTTAGGTGGTACATAAAGCATTAAGAAGATTAAGGGAAAAGAGCAAAGAAATCAGTAAACCCTTACCCAACCGTTAAAAAATTTCATTAGGCTTACCAATGTTCCTGAGGAAAGGAACCAAAAGCAAAACAAAACAAAAAACGAGATCTTTCTGCTTTGTTGTTGTTGTTGTTGCTGAACAGGAATAAATCGAGAAATTATTTACTAATCAATTGAAGAGGTGTATTTCAAAAAATCAGTAGGCTGTAAGGGAGCAAATACTGGCAAAGTTACTACACAACTCAGAGAGGAGAACATCATGCCAAATTTTACCAATTCTTAGAAAATATCACAGCAATTAAACACAAGGGAATTCAGAAGCTGTTAAAAAGTGTCAGCATTAGTGTCTTTCAGAAAATTCTGCCAGAAACTTTGAAAACTGAAAATAATGTATAACAAAAACCTCAGACTAGCCTATCAAATGATATAATAAATATGTTTAATCCTCTTCACGCAAAGTAATCTGAGGTATCTGCAGGAAGAACAAAGGAATAAAAATAATATCCTATATTTAGCACTTGCTATTTTTTACTATTGGGTTTACTGTGAGTCTACCCATAGGTGCCTTGGAAGATCACTGCCATTGAAAGCTATGTGAAGTGCAGTTCTCCTCTGACACACGTGGGGTCACCATAAGTCAGAATCAACTCAATGGCATCTATTTTGTTGTTGATGTTACTGTCAAAGCACGTTTACATTCATTATCTCATTTCAGTCATTAACTAACTTTATGAATTAAATAAAGGACTAACATGCCTCACTTTAAAAATAAAAAAAATACAGCCTCCACCAGCCTGAACTCAGAAGAGCTAGAAGGTGCGCAGCTACCAACACTGACCACTCTGACAGGGATCAGAGTAGAGCGTCCCGGACAGAGTGGGAGAAGAATGTAGGACAAAATTCAAATTCACAAAAAACCAGGCTTACCAGTCTGACAGAGACCAGAAGAACCTACAAGACTATGGGCCCGGGTACCCTGCTAACTCAGAACTGAAGACACTCCCAAAATTCACGTTGCAGCCAAAGACTAGACAGGCCTATAAAACAAACAATAACTCATGTGAGAAATGTGCTTCTTAGTTCAATCAAGTATACAAGACAAAATGGGCAATACTTGCCCAAAAGCAAAGATGAGAAGACAGGAAGAGACAGGGAAACTGGATGAATGGACACAGAGAACCCAGGGAAAAAAGGGAGAGGGGGAAATTGCTGACACATTGTGGGGATTGCAAACAAAATCACACACAAAAAATTGTGTATAAAATTTTGAATGAAAAACTAATTGCCCTGTAAACTTTCACCTAAAACAAAATATTTCACACAGTGCAAAAGGCGTTCAATACCAAAACCAAAACCAAAAATATGTATGTATCAATGCACCCAAAAAATTATTTTAGACTAGAATTCTGGTCTCACTATTTTTACAGGCTCACCAGTGCCGCTTTAAACTATGGAAATAAATTACAAAAGGCTTGCATCCATTGAAAAATTCTGTCTGTTCAGTGTATTTCAATTCAGGTAAGCACATCAGTCAGGTCAGAGACAGTGGGTGGGGAAAAAAGAAATAATTCATGGCCTGAAACTACCAATGCTTGTTGTAACCTTCTTTGCCATTGCCTTCTGTACCACTGAATTTTACATGTGTGGCTCCAAATGCTAATCAATATGTAAATAATAGTTTGGATATTACCCACTGCTTAGTATGTATTTATAGCCTTATAGTGATTATCTGTCAAATTGAAGGTTGAGCTAGGTAGCTACTGTAAAACATGGAGCAAGATGTGATTTGTTGTAAAAATTCTCATATGAGACCGTCATATAAATACACAGATGGAAATAATAATTGCATGGGTCTTGAGACATATAAGGATTTTTCTTGCTCAAAATGTAAAAGAATGTGATCAAGGCAATAAATACTCCTATTCAAGTAGGATCACAGTACTAGGGGTAAGTGTGTGAAAACAATGGCAAAACTTGTGAACACCCATTGATGTGAGTATAGAGACCCTATAAGACAGAGTAGAACTGCCCCATAGGGTTTCCAAAGGATGTCTGGTGGATTCGAACTGCCAACATTTTGGTTAGCAGCTGTAGCTCTCAACCACTACACCACCAGAGTTATGAGTTAAATTCACCCACAGAAAGAATAACGATTTTAAACTTATTTTCACCTGGCTTTAAGTACATAAAATAAAAAGTAACATTATGTAATATTCAAAAAGACAAACATACTACCCCGATGAATAATTTCAATTCATTTTTTCTCATTAATTAATAAACCAAGCAAACAAGAAATCGAGAACTATATAGGAAATTTAATAATATAGTTGCTTCAGTAAGGTAACAGAAAAACAACCTCAAAATCTCATGAGTTCCTAATCAAAGAACTACTCTTCTCCAGGTAGTCATCTAAGGAAGCAGCCTTCTCCTGTCCTGTGATTTCACCATCCTCTAGTGCAGTGCTTCTCTACTAGGGGAGATTTTGCCACCTCAGAGATATTTGTCAAGACCTGGAGACATTTTCAGTTGTAACAACTAACATGTAGTGAATGGGTAGAGGCCAGCGATATTTTCTGAACACCCTATGATGCACACAGCAGACCCTACAACAAAGAACTATCTGGACCCAAATGTCAATAGTGCTAAGGTGGAGAAGTCCTGCTCTAGGGCCTTGAAATCCTGAACTGGTTGCCCTGCATCTGGCTAGCAGTTCAGGAAGAATGGGAGACTCCCTTGCCAGAGGTTTTTATGAATCAGGACTAGATGTTGCACTTCTGTCTAGTGTTCAATGTCCTTCAAATAAATGAGAAAAAAGCAAGAAAACCAAAAGAAGAAAATGCCTTAAAAACATAAACACACATCTCTCAAACTGGTCAACATACATACGAGGATGTGCCTAACCTCCTTAGTAAGCAGGATAATGAAAACTAAAATAAAAACAAGCTGCCAATGGTCCATCAGACTGACAAAAATGTTAAAGTCTGAAAATGACAATTTTGACAAATATGTGGGAAAACAGGAATTTCAGATACTTTGGTGGGGTTGTAAATTTGTACAACCAGTAGAGAGATGAATTTAATATTACGTATTCCACCACCTGTCTGTCAGTTTTGTTGTACTATGGGGGGTTGCATATTGCTGTGATGCTGGAAGCTATGCCACCAGTATTCAGATACCAGCAGAGTCGTCCATGATGGACAGGTTTCAGCTGAGCTTGCAGACTAAGACAGACTAGGAAAAAGGACCTTGAACTCTATTTCTGAAAAGAATTAGCCAGTGAAAATCTCATGAATAGCAGTGGAACATTGTCTGATATAGTGCCAGAAGATGAACTCCCCAGGTTGAAAGGCACTCAAAAGACAACAGGGGAAGAGCTGCCTCCTCAAAGTAGAGTTGACATAAATGATGTAGATGGAGTCAAGTTTTCAGGACCTCCATTTGCTGATGTGGCACAACTCAAAATGAGAAGAAACAGCTGCAAACATCCATTAATAATCAGAACGTGGAATGTACAAAGTATGACTCTAGGAAAATTGGAAACCATCTAAAATGAAATGGAACCCATAAAGATCGATATCTTAGGCATTAGTAAGCTAGAATGGACTGGTATTGGCCATTCTGAATCAGTCAATCATATAGTCTACTATGCTGGGAATGAGAACTTGAAGAGGAATGGTGTTGCATTCATCATCAAAAAGAACGTTTCAAGATCTATCCTTAAGTACCACACTGTCAGTGATAGGATAACATCCATAGCCTACAAGGAAGACCAGTTAATACAAATATTATTTAAATTTATGCACCATCCACTAAGACCAAAGGTGAAGAAATTAAAGATTTTACCAACTTCTGCAGTCTGAAATTGATCGAACATGCAATCAGTGTTCATTGATAATTACTGGTGAATGGAATGCAAAAGTTGGAAACAAAGGAGGATCAGTATTTGGAAAATACGTCCCTGGTGACAGAAATGATGCCAGAGAAGCTGTGATAGAATTTTGCAAGACCAACGACTTCTTCATTGCAAATACCTTTTTTTCACCAACATAAATGGTGACTATACACATGGACCTCACCAGATAGAATACACAGGAATCAAACTGAACTACATGTGTGGAAAAAGACAAGGAGACAGCTCAATAGCATCAGTCAGAACAAGGCTAGGGGTCAACTGCGGAACAGAATAGCAATTGTTCAAATGCAAGCTCCAGTTGAAGCTGAAGAAAATAAGAACAAGTCCAGGAGACCCAAAGTACAACACTGAGTATATCCCATCTGAATTTAGAGACCACCTCAAGAGTAGATTTGACACGTTGAACACTAATGACTGAAGAACAGACGAGTTGTAGAATGACATCAGGGACATCATACATGAAGAAAGCAAGAGGCCATTAAAAAGACAGAAAAGAAAGAAAAGACCAAATGGATGTAAGAAGAGACTCTGAAACTTGCTCTTGAATGTTGGAAGCTAAAGTAAAGGGAAGAAATGATGAAGTAAAAGAACTGAACAGAAGATTTCAAATGGCGGCACAAGAAGACAAAATAAAGTATTATAATGATATGTACAAAGAGCTGGAGATAGAAAACCAAAAGAGAAGAACACGCTCAGCATTTCTCAAGCTGAAAGAACTGAAGAAAAAATTCAAGCCTCAAGTTGCAATAGTTAAGGATCCCATGGGGAAAATATTAAACAATGCAGGAAGTGTCAAAAAAAGATGGAAGGAATAATACACAGTCATTATACCAAACAGAATTGGTTGACATTCAAACATTTCAAGAGGTAGCATATGATTAGGAACCGACAGTACTGAAGGAAGAAGTCCAAGCTGCACTGAAGGCATTGGAGAAACACAAGGCTCCAGGAACTGATGGGATATCAATTGAGATATTTCAACAAACAGATGAAGAGCTGGAAGTGCTCACTGGTCTATGCCAAGAAATTTGGGAGACAGCTACCTGGCCAACCAACTGAAAGAGATCCATATTTATGCCTCTTCAAAAGAAAGGTGATCCAACATAATGCAGAAATTATCAAACAATATCATTAATATCACACACAAGGAGAATTTTGGTGAAGATCATTCAAAATGGCTGCAGCAGTATATCGACAGGAAACTGCCAGAGATTCAGGCCAGATTAAGAAGAGGATGTAGAATCAGGGATATCATCGCTGATATCAGATGGACCCTGGCTGAAAGTAGAGAATAACAGAAGCATGTTTGCCTGTGTTTTATTGACTATACAAAGGCATTTGACTGGATCAGAACAAATTATGGATATCATTGTGAATAATGGGAATTCCAGAACACTTAATTGTGCATGAGGAACCTGCACCTAGATTAAGAGGCAGTTGTTTGGACAAAACAAGGGAATGTTGTGTGCTTTAAACTCAGGAAACCTGTGGGTCAGAGTTGTATCTTTTCACCATTCCTATGTTATGTTTTTTTTTTTTTATTCAACCTGTATGCTGAGCAAATAATCCCAGAAGTTGGACTACATGAAGAATAGGGTATCAGGATTGGAGAAGGATTCATGAACAACCTGTGTTATGCAGATGACACAACCTTCCTTCCTGAAAGTGAAGAGGACTTGAAGCACTTACTGATGAAGATCAAAGACCACAACCTTCAGCATGGATTACACCTCAACATAAAGAAAACAAAAATCCTCACAACTGGACCAATAAGCAACATCATGATTAATGGAGAAAAGATTGGTGTTGTCAAGGGTTTCATTTTACTTGGATCCACAATCAACACCCATGGAAGCAGCTGTCAGAAATCAAAACACACAGTGCATTGGGCAAATATGTTGCAAATGCCTCTTTAAAGTGTTGATAAGTGAAGATGTCACCTTGAAGACTAAGGTGCACCTGACCCAAGCCATGGTATTTTAAATCACCTCATATGCATGCGAAAGCTGGATGATGAATAAGGGGAAACTGAAGAAGAACTGACACCTTTGAATTGTGGTGTTGGCAAACAGTTTTGAATATACCATGGACTGCCAAAAGAATGAACAAATTTGTCTTGGAGGAAGCACACCAGAATGGTCTTTAGAAACAAGAATGACAAGACTCCGTCTCACATACTTTGGACATGTTGTCAGGAGGGATCAGTCCCTGGAGAAGGACATCATGCTTGGGAAAGTACAGGATCAGTGGAAAAGAGGAAGACCGTCAATGAGGTGGATCGATACAGGGGCTGCCACAATGGCCTCAAGCATATCAATGATTGTAAGGATGGCGCAGACTTGAGCGGTGTTTTGTTCTGTGGCACATAGGGTCGCTATGAGTCAGAACAGACTGGATTGCACCTAACAACAACAATGCAATAGTAAATTAAAACCCTATGGAGGGAGGGGGCCAAGATGGCTGACTAGGTAGACGTTACCTCAGATCCCTCTTGCAACAAAGACTTGGAAAAACAAGTGAATCGATCACATACATGACAATCTACGAACCCTGAACAACAAACACAGATTTAAAGAGTTGACCTGAGTGACAGAGACAGAGAAGGAACAACTACGGGGAAGCAGAGACTGTTTTCGGAGCCTGAAGCCAGCGTTCCAGTCAGGTAACCTTGGCGCTGGGCTTAGGATTGGGTGCAGGGGAGCTGAGCAGGATATCCTGTGAAGGTGCAAACACGAGGCACAGCCCTACCCCCCTGAACTGACCCTGGGAGGGGGCCCAGCCAGTCCGCACCAGCGGCGCGGCGACGCGGCTGGTGGGAGGAGAAGTCCCTGGGAGGCAGTGACTGGTTTTGGAGCCGGGAGTGCAACATCCCAGCCAGGAAACCTTGACACTGGGCTTTGGATTGGCAGCGGAGGAACTGACCACGGCTTCTGCGGGCCAGACACTCGGGGGCAATCTCTACACAGCCAGCACACATAGGCAACACGCCCCTCGGGAATCTCAGATAAAATAGTCATCCCAAGCAAGATAAGCAACTTTGGCTATGTTCCGGGGTGCTACTCTCTCCTGTTTTTCTGAACCCTCCCCTCCCCTTCCCAGGCGGCTTCATTAACATTGGGATTTCCTGAGCCAGAGGGAGAACGGCTCTGCATCTTTTCTTTTCCCCTTTTTTTTTTGGACTTTTCCTAATCCATTCTTCCAGCCTGAGAGAAACAACCACAAAAAACCCAGGGACGAAAAATCCTTCCCTAATTGGACTAAAAACACAGAACCAGCTCCAGCCAAGCATATATGATCCATATCTCGGGCTTTCATCCCTACAGGGAACAAGGTGGCTATTATAATGCAAAGGCATTTCTGATAGGGATCTGACTGCCTTTTTTTTTAGCGGATTTACTGGAAAAACAAGTTTCCCAGGTCTGATATATCTGCTTATTCAACAGAGCCCTAACTGACCCACAACAGGGAACTGAGGGCTGAAGCTTCCCCTAGACCACCTAGCCTCTTGCCTTAGGGGTCTAAGGAAGTGACACCTACCAATCTGTAGAGGTACTTGCATTGGGGGCCTAAGGTACAGCTGCAGAGCCCTCTCACCAAGGTGCTTTAGGAATACAGACACACCTACCTCACTGACACATGGGGGAAGCCTGTCAGCATCCTGCCCCCCCTGGAGTGTGAACCCCAGCTGCTAATAGAATCTGGTGCACACAACTATCACCACTACTTCTCAAGGTGGATAGGTGTTAGGGTGAAGCACACACTTGATGACCCAAAATCAGACTCTACTCAAGAATAGTGAATAGACTCAGGCATATATATCTGGCAACAGCCCAGACCAGCTGGTAATAGGTCATAAGTGAGTCAAGGGCTACAACAATCAAGACAGCACAATCTAGTAGCCCATCCATGTATATTGAAAGAAAACAAAACAAGATAAGACTCAGTGGGAAAATATAGAATAAATCACTACAATATCTTAGTGATAGCTCAGAGACAGCAGTCAGTATCAAACCACATAAAGAAACAGACCATGACAGCTTCTACAACCCCCCAAACAAAAGAATGAAAATCTTTCCCAAATGAAGATACAATCCTGGAATTATCAGATACAGAATATAAAAAACTAATTTACAGAATGCTTCAAGACATCAGGGGTGACCTCAGAAATGAAATAAGGCAAACTGCAGAAAAAGCCAAGGAACACACTGATAAAACAGTTGAAGAACTCAAAAAGATTATTCAAGAACATAGTGGAAAAATAAAAAAGTTGCAAGAATCCATAGAGAGACACCATTCAGAAATCCAAAAGATTAAAAATAAAATTACAGAATTATACAACTCAATAGGAATTCAGAGGAGCAGACTCAAGCTATTAGAATGCAAAGTGGGAAATCTGGAGGACCAGGGAATTAACACCAACATAGCTGAAAGAAAATCAGATAAAAGAATTAAAAAAAAAAATGAAGAAACCCTAAGAATCATGTGGGACTCTATCAAGAAGGATAACTTGCGTGTGATTGGAGTCCCAGAACAGGGAAGGAGGACAGAAAACACAGAGAGAATAGTTGAAGAACTCCTGACAGAAAACTTCCCTGACATCATGAAAGACGAAAGGATATCTATCCAAGATGCTCATCGAACCCCATTTAAAACTGATTCAAAAAGAAAAACACCAAGACATATTATCATCAAACTTGCCAAAACCAAAGATAAAGAGAAAATTTTAAAAGCAGCCAGGGATAAAAGAAAGGTCTCCTAAAGGGAGAATCAATAAGAATAAGTTCAGACTACTCAGCAGAAACCATGCAGGCAAGAAGGCAATGGGATGACATATACAGAGCACTGAAGGAGAAAAACTGCCAGCCAAGGATCATATATCCAGCAAAACTCTCTCTGAAATATGAAGGCCAAATTAAGATATTTACAGATAAACACAAGCTTAGAGAATTTGCAAAAACCAAACCAAACCTACAAGAAATACTAAAGGAAATTGTTTGGTTAGAAAACCAATAATATCAGTTACCAGCACAACACAAGGTCACAAAACAGAACATCCTGATATCAACTCAAATAGGAAAATCACAAAAACAAATTAAGATTAATTAAAAAAAAAAATGCTCAAAACAGGGAATCATTGAAGTCAATATGTAAAAGATCACAATAATCAAACAGAGGGACTAAATACAGGTGGCATAGAACTGCCATATGGAGAGGAATACAAGGTGATATAGGACAATACAAGTTAGCTTTTTACTTAGAAAAATAGCGGTAAATATTAAGGTAACCACAAAGAGGTATAACAACTCCATAACTAAAAACAAAAACCAAGAAAAACGTAACAACTCAGCAAACATAAAGTCAAATACTATGAAAATGAGGATCTCACAATTTACAAAGAAAAACGTCTCAACACAAAAAAGTAAGTGGAAAAATGAAATTGTCAACAACACACATAAAAAGGCATCAAAATGACAACACTAAAAACTTATCTATAATTACGCTGAATGTAAATGGACTAAATGCACCAATAAAGAGACAGAGAGTCTCAGATTGGATAAAAAAACATGATCTGTCTATATGCTGCCTACAAGAGACACACCTTAAACTTAGAGACACAAACAAACTAAAACTCAAAGGATGGAAAAAAATATATCAAGCAAACAATAAGCAAAAAAGAAGAGGAGTAGCAATATTAATTTCTGACAAAATAGACTTTAGACTTAAATGCACCGCAAAGGATAAAGAAGGACACTACATAATGATTAAAGGGACAATTGACCAGGAAGATATAACCATATTAAATATTTATGTACCCAATGACAGAGCTGCAAGATACATAAATCAAATTTTAATAGAACTGAAAAGTGAGATAGACACCTCCACAATTATAGTAGGAGACTTCAACACACCACTTTCAGAGAAGGACAGGACATCCAATAAGAAGCTCAATAGAGACACGGAAGACCTAATTACAACAATCAACCAACTTGACCTTATTGACTTATACAGAACTCTCCACCCAACTGCTGCAAAGTATACTTTTTTTTCTAGCGCACATGGAACATTCTCTAGAATAGACCACATATTAGGTCATAAAACAGACCTTTGCAGAGTCCAAAACATCGAAATATTACAAAGCATCTTCTCAGACCGCAAGGCCATAAAAGTGGAAATCAATAACAGAAAAATTAGGGAAAAGAAATCAAATACTTGGAAAATGAACAATACCCTCCTGAAAAAAGACTGGGTTATAGATTAAGGAGGCAATAAGGAAATTCATAGAATGCAACGAGAATGAAAATACTTCCTATCAAAACCTCTGGGACACAGCAAAAGCAGTGCTCAGAGGCCAATTTATATCGATAAATGCACACATACAAAAAGAAGAAACAGCCAAAATCAGAGAACTGTCCCTACAACTTGAACCAATAGAAACTGAGCAACAAAAGAATCCATCAGGCACCAGAAGAAAACAAATAATAAAAATTAGAGCTGAACTAAATGAATTAGAGAACAGAAAAACCATTGAAAGAATTAACAAAGCCAAAAGCTGGTTCTTTGAAAAAATTAACAAAATTGATAAACCATTGGCTAGACTGACTAAAGAAATACAGGAAAGGAAACAATTAACCCGAATAAGAAACGAGAAGGGCCACATCACAACAGACCCAACTGAAATTAAAAGAATCAAATCAGATTATTATGAAAAATTGTACTCTAACAAATTTGCAAACCTAGAAGAAATGGATGAAATCCTGGAAAAACACTACCTACCTAAACTAACACATTCAGAAGTAGAACAACTAAATAGACCCATAACAAAAAAAGAGATTGAAAAGGTAATCAAAAAACTCCCAACAAAAAAAAGCCCTGGCCCGGATGGCTATACTGCGGAGTTCTACCAAACTTTCAGAGAACAGTTGACACCACTACTACTAAAGGTATTTCTAAGCATAGAAAAGGACGGAATACTACCCAACTCATTCTATGAAGCCACCATCTCCCTGATACCAAAACCAGGTAAAAAATGGCATCACAAAAAAAGAAAATTACAGACCTATATCCCTCATGAACATAGATGCAAAAATCCTCAACAAAATTCTAGCCAATAGAATTCAACAACATATCAAAAAAATAATTCACCACGACCAAGTGGGATTTATACCAGGTATGCAAGGCTGGTTTAGTATTAGAAAAAACATTAATGTAATCCACCATATAAATAAAACAAAAGACAAAAACCGCATGATCTTATCAATTGATGCAGAAAAGGCATTTGACAAAGTCCAGCACCCATTTATGATAAAAACTCTCACCAAAATAGGAATTGAAGGAAAATTCCTCAACATAATAAACGGCATCTATACAAAGCCAACAGCCAACATCACTCTAAATGGAGAGAGCCTGAAAGCATTTCCCTTGAGAACGGAAACCAAGGATGCCCTTTATCACCACTCTTATTCAACATTGTGCTAGAAGTCCTAACCAGAGCAATTAGGTTAGACAAAGAAATAAAGGGCATCCAGATTGTCAAGGAGGAAGTAAAATTATCTCTATTTGCAGATGACATGATCTTATACACAGAAAACCCTAAGGAATCCTCCAGAAAACTACTGAAACTAATAGAAGAGTTTGGCAGAGTCTCAGGTTATAAGATAAACATACAAAAATCACTTGGATTCCTCTACATCAACAAAAAGAACATCGAAGAGGAAATAACCAAGTCAATACCATTCACAGTAGCCCCCAAGAGTATAAAATACTTAGGAATAAATCTTACCAAAGATGTAAAAGACCTATACAAAGAAAACTACAAAGCTCTACTACAAGAAATTCAAAAGGACATACTTAAGTGGAAAAACATACCTTGCTCATGGATAGGAAGACTTAACATAGTAAAAATGTCTATTCTTCCAAAAGCCATCTATACATACAATGCACTTCCAATCCAAATTCCAATGTCATTTTTTAATGTGATGGAGAAACAAATCACCAACTTCATATGGAAGGGAAAGAAGCCTCGGATAAGCAAAGCATTATTGAAAAAGAAGAAGAAAGTGGGAGGCCTCACTCTACCTGAGTTTAGAACATATTATACAGCCACAGTAGTCAAAACAGCCTGGTACTGGTACAACAACAGACACATAGACCAGTGGAACAGAATTGAGAATCCAGATATAAATCCATCCACATATGAGCAGCTGATATTTGACAAAGGCCCAGTGTCAGTTAATTGGGGAAAAGATAGTCTTTTTAACAAATGGTGCTGGCATAACTGGATAGCCATTTGCAAAAAAATGAAAGAGGACCCATACCTCACACCATGCACAAAAACTAACTCCAAGTGGATCAAAGACCTAAACATAAAGACTAAAACAATAAAGATCATGGAATTAAAAATAGGGACAATGTTAGGAGCCCTAATACAAGGCATAAACAGAATACAAAACATTACTGAAAATGACAAAGAGAAACCAGATAACTGGGAGCTTCTAAAAATCAAACACCTATGCTCATCTAAAGACTTCACCAAAAGAGTAAAAAGACCACCTACAGACTGGGAAAGAATTTTCAGCCAGGACATCTCCGACCAGCGCCTGATCTCTAAAATCTATATAATTCTGTCAAAACTCAACCACAAAAAGACAAACAACCCAATCAAGAAGTGGACAAAGGATATGAACACACACTTCACTAAAGAAGATATTCAGGCAGCTAACAGACACATGAGGAAAGGCTCTCGATCATTAGCCATTAGAGAAATGCAAATTAAAACTACGATGAGATTCCATCTCACTCCAACAAAGCTGGCATTAATCCAAAAAACACAAAATAATAAATGTTGGAGAGGCTGCGGAGAGATTGGAACTCTTATACACTGCTGGTAGGAATGTCAAACGGTACAACCACTTTGGAAATCTATCTGCCATTCTCTTAAACAGTTAGAAATAGAACTACCATACAATCCAGAAATCCCACTCCTCGGAATATACCCTAGAGAAATAAGAGCCTTCACACAAACAGATATATGCACACCCATGTTTATTGCAGCTCTGTTTACAATAGCAAAAAGCTGGAGGCAACCGAGGTGTCCATCAATTGATGAATGGGTAAATAAATTGTGGTATATTCACACAATGGAATACTACGCATCGATAAAGAACAGTGACGGATCTGTGAAACATTTCATAACATGGAGGAACCTGGAAGGCATTATGCTGAGCGAAATGAGTCAGAGGCAAAAGGACAAATATTGTATAAGACCACTATTATAAGATCTTGAGAAATAGTATAAACTGAGAAGAACACATACTTCTGTGGTTACGAGGGGGGAAGGGAAGGTGGGAGGGTGGGATAGTGTTTTTTACTGATTAATTAGTAGATAAGAACTCCTTTAGGTGAAGGGAAGGGCAATACTCAATACATAGAAGGTCAGCTCAACTGGACTGGACCAAAAGTGAAGAAGTTTCCAGGATAAACTGAATGCTTCAAAGGTCAGCAGAGCAAGGGCCGGGGTTTGGGGACCATGGTTTAAGGGGACTTCTAAGTCAATTGGCAAAATAATTCTATTATGAAAACATTCTGCATCCCACTTTGAAATGTGACATCTGGGGTCTTAAATGCTAACAAGAGGCCATCTAAGATGGATCAATTGGTCTCAACCCACCTGGAGCAAAGGAGAATGAAGATCACCAAGGTCACATGATAACTAAGAGCCCAAAAGACAGAAAGGGCCACATGAACCAGAGACCTACATCATCCTGAGACCAGAAGAACTAGTTGGTGCCCGGCCACAACCGATGACTGCTCTGACAGGGAGCACAACAGAGAACCCCTGAGGGAGCAGGAGATCAGTGGGATGCAGACCCCAAATTCTCACAAAAAGACCATACTTAATGGTCTGACTGAGACTAGAGGAATCCCGGCGGTCATGGTCCCCAAACCTTCTGTTGGCCCAGGACAGGAACCATTCCCGAAGACAACTCATCAGACATGAAAGGGACTGGACAGTGGGTAGGAGAGAGATGCTGATGAAGAGTGAGCTAATTATATCAGGTGGACACTTGAGACTGTGTTGGCATCTCCTGTCTGGAGAGGGGATGGGAGGATAGAGAGAGTTGGAAGCTGGCCAAATTGTCACAAAAGGAGAGACTGGAAGGGCTGACTCATTAGGGGGAGAGCAAGTGGGAGTATGGAGTAAGGTGTATATAAACTTATATGTGACAGTCTGACTTGATTTGTAAACGTTCACTTGAAGCTCAATAAAAGTTAATAAGAAAAAAAAAAAAGACAAAGAACCCAATTAAATAACGGGCAAAATATATGACTAGACACTTCCCTAAAGAAGATATTCAGGCGGCTAACATACATGAGGAAATGCTCTCTATCATTAGCCATTAGAGGAACGCAGATCAAAACTACAATGAGATTTCATCTCACTGCAACAAGGCTGGCATTAATCCTAAAAACACAAAATAATAAATGTTGGAGAGGCTGTGGAGAGACTGGAACACTTATACACTGCTGGTGGGAATGTAAAATGGTACAACCACTTTGGAAATCGATTTGGCGCTTCCTTAAAAAGCTAGGAATAGAACTACCATACAATCCAGCAATCTCACTCTTCAGAATATATCCTAGAGATATAAAAGCCTTTACAGGAGTGGATACATGCACACCCATGTTCATTGCAGCACTGTTTACAATAGCAGAAAGATGGAAGCAACCAAGGTGCCCATCAATGGTTGAATGGATAAATAAATCATGGTATATTCACACAATGCAATACTGAAAAAAAAAAATGGAATACTACACATCCCTAAAAAGCAGTGAGGAATCTGTGAAACATTTCATGACATGGAGGAACCTGGAAGGTATTATGCTGAGCGAAATTAGTCAGTTGCAAAAGGACAAATATTGTATAAGACTACTATTATAAGAACTTGAGAAATTGTTTAAACTGAGAAGAAAACATTCTTTTGTGGTTACGAGAAGGGGGAGGCGGGTGGGAGAGGGGGATTCACTAATTAGATAGTAGATAAGAACTACTTTAGGTGAGGGGAAAGAAAACACACAATACAGGGGAGGTCAGCACAACTGGACTAAACCAAAAGCAAAGAAGTTTCCTGAATAAACTGAATGCTTCGAAGGCCACTGTAGCAGGGGCAGGGGTATGGGGACCATGGTTTCAGGGGACGTCTAAGTCAATTGACATAACAAAATCTATTAAGAAAACATTCTGCATCCCACTTCGAAGAGTGGCGTCTGGGGTCTTAAACGCTAGCAAGCAGCCATCTAAGATGCATCAATTGGTCTCAATCCACCTGGATCAAAGGAGAATGAAGAACACCAGGGACACAAGGCGATTATGAGCCCAAGAGACAGAAATGGCCACATGAACCAAAGACTACATCAGCCTGAGACCAGAAGAGCTAGATGGTGCCCAGCTACAACAGATGACTGCCCTGACAGGGAACACAACAGAGATCCCTGAGGGAGCAGGAGAGCAGTGGGATGCAGATCCCAAATTCTCATAAGACCAGACTTACAGGTCTGACTGAGACTAGAAGGACCCTGGTGGTCATGGCCCCCAGATCTTCTTTTGGCCCAGGACAGGAACCATTCCTGACGCCAGCTCTTCAGACATGGATTGGGCTGGGCAATGGGTTGGAGAGGGATGTTGGTGAGGAGTGAGCTTCTTGGATCAGGTGGACACTTGAGACTATGTTGGCATCTCCTGCCTGGAGGGGGAGATGAGAGGGTGGAAGGGGTTAGAAGCTGATGCAATGGACGCGAAAAGAGAGTGGAGGGAGAGAGTGGGCTGTCTCATTAGCGGGAGAGTAATTGGGAGTGTGTAGCAAGGTGTATATGGGTTTTTGTGTGAGAGACTGACTTGATTTGTAAACTTTCACTTAAAGCACAATAAAAAGTATTAAAAAAAAAGATAAAATAAAAAAACGTAAAAAAAAAACAAAAAAACCCTATGGAATGCAGTTCTAGTCTGAAACTCTTGGGATCACCATAGGTCTGAATTGAATCAACAGCAACTGGCTACTAAAGTAAAAGTGCAGATACTCCGTTGCCAAGGTTTTCTACTCCTACATATTGATCAGCTAAGACTGTGGGTTTCAATACTGCCTTCACATTGAAATTGTGTAGGGAACTTTTACAGTGCATAGGTTCCACCACCAGGTTTACCGGTTCAATTAGTCTGGAGTGTGTCATCGGCAGTAGATTTTCTAAAAGCTCCCTAGTTGGATGAAATGTACAACTGAAGTTAAAATGCACTGACATGAAAAGTCTTTACACAGTAATAGTAAAAAAAAAACTAGTGATCATTGTCTATGCACACCGAGAGAGATGGATATTGTGAGTGATACAATTGAAATTTATACAGCACCAAAAAATAATCCACTGCCACACCTATCAATATAATTGAATCTCAAAAAAGATAAATTTGAACAAGAAAGATTCAAAGCATACAGAGAAGTAATAAAATTCCTTGTATATAAAAGAGAGAGCCAGTATTAAACAACACATCCTGTAGTATAATTGTAAGAAAACCAAAGTAATGATTAATTCAAAATTCAGGATATGGTGACTTCTGGAGGGAGAGGCAAAAATAATTTATAGAGAAGCACAAAGGAATCTACAACAGTTTGTTTACTGTTCTCTTTTTAAGCTGTACTTTATGCACACTGGTATGTGTTTTATTATGGCCCTTTAAACAAGGTGTATTTTATATACATTCGTATTTTTGATATATTCAAAATAATTATTAAACAACAGAAAAGAGAAATAGAGAAAACAAAATATAATACCTCAAGAGAGTATTCTATCACCTTTACTTTGTAGTCAACCTTTGAGTTCACACTAAAAGAGAAAGAACAAAAAGTATTCCCAATCCTTTCTTCACCTACCTCTTCCAGGAGGTGCAACATTAATTAACTTTCTAACCAGAAGTGGATTTCCCAGACATGATTTTTTCCCCACCTAAAAAAAAGAGTTCCTGGCTGTGAGATTTATATATTTGCTCTGACTTCGAAGAGCTGGGTGTGTAATCCTGATAAAGGGAATTTTTTT
The DNA here is from genome assembly GCF_024166365.1 of Elephas maximus indicus. NCBI lineage: Eukaryota > Metazoa > Chordata > Mammalia > Proboscidea > Elephantidae > Elephas > Elephas maximus. Next base: position 150,892,353 of record NC_064822.1, read on the forward strand.
TTTTTTTTTTTCCCTACCAGCAGTAGTACCACCCCACCCAGAAGAAACCTTTGGCATGAAGGTGCTACGTAATGATTAAGTTTTGACAGGGAGGGTGGACCGGTTTCCTGTCCTAAGTTTTACAGATGCCCTTCTCATTCTTAGAATCACTGAGGTCTTCCTAATTTTTAGGATTCAAAAATTGAAAGGCAGCCTCTCTTTCCTGAATTCCCTGCAGGGCTGGAGGAATGTTGTAACATGAGTAGCTTGTCACTGTCCTCGTGCAGATTTAGCACAGCTTTCTAGTTGCTTTTTCTGCACCTTCCTGATTATCAGCTGACTGATGAGAGACAATATTGAGTACAGACTGAGCCTAGACTCTTATGTTGCAAGTAAAGCTTGTCTTTCTGATCTCTTTTTCACCCTCTAAGGGCTCCAAACCAGTTGCTGTTGAATGAACTCCAACTCGTGATGACCCCAAGTGTGTCAGAGTAGAACTTTGCTCCATAAGGTTTCCAATGGTTGATTTTTCAGAAGTATATCACCTGGCTTTTCTTACAAGGTGCATGTGGGTGGACTTGAACCTCCAACCTTTTGGTTAGCAACCAAGAGCGTTAACAATTTGCAACACCCAGAGATTCTTCCTGAGGTCAAGCAGGTCATATTTCACATTTACTATTTCCGTGTGCTCTTCATGGGTGCATTTATCATATATCCATCTCTGCCAAAAGAGCACATAAAAAGCAAATAGAGTATTTTGGACTTTATTAAGGTCTTTGCAGCCATCTTTGAAATGTTTTTCCTCTGAGGCTGGACAGAGCTCCCTTGGCTCTCATTACAAAGTTCTAGTTTATGCATTAGGACAAGAGTAGGCTATAAGGTTAATAGCTGTGTATCTGCCTGCTCTGCCTTTTTAGCCCACTCTCAGAGAATTGTCAGGACCTGGTCTGGTGGCACAGAAATTACCATCTGTGCCTGACTTTCCTCGTGTATAAAGAAAGGCAGCATCTTCTTCCTCCTCCCCTTCCTTTATCCCATTTTCTGAGAGATGTTGATTCAGTCATGTTGGACTTGGTGACTAGCTGCCATTCAGTTTTGTTTTTTTTTTTTTCCGGATCAAAACTGTTGAAAATGGACTGGAACCATGCCCCCTGAAACACCTGAAATCATAATTCTCTGTGTTTGGGTATCTAATCCAACTCTATATGAGGACATATTGTCACAAATCATGTGGTAGTGATTTACAGTTTTTAGCAGTTCTCAAAATCTAGATATCAGATATGCCACCAAAATTACTGGAAATGTTTGCTTTCAGAACAGAGATTATTTAAAGGATTACATCTCTTTGGTCTTCCATATGTCTGTCAATTCTTGGACTTCAGTATTTATTATTGTGACACCATCTTGGTAGTGGATCCTTACCAAGATTCTAATGCCTCTTCTCTTGGTGTGGCATTTCCTCTTCTCATATATAGCTTTTCATTTCATTGTTTCTATCACAGGTAAAACCTCCTACAGAAATACTTGACATCATGCCCAGGCTTGGTGCATGAGGGTCATTGTTCCTCAAATAATTTTATTCCTCAAGTCAGTAGTGACTTTTGAAAGTCCACATTCAACATTGCACAACAATTCTCCAAAATTTTGTTATCAGCCCATAATGCATGTAAGTATGCATTACAAGGATTTTTAGAAATTCCAGAGACAGTACTTTCATTTAGCAGGTCTAAGTCTTACTTTCTAAAAGTCTGGTATGCAAAAAATGGCACATTTCTTTCATATGGAACAGAAAATAACCAGTACACCCTGATAATTAGTCCATTAGCAAAGTCTATATTTTCTGCTACCAGAAAGATATTTATCAGTGTGTTATTGACTATGAAAAGGCATTTTACTGTGTGGATCATAACAAATTATGATAAAATTGGAAAGAATGGGAATTTCAGAACATTTAGTTGTGCTCATGCAGAACCTGTCCATGGACTAAGAGGCAGTCGTTTAAACAGAACAATGGGATACCACGTGTTTTAAAGTTAGGAAAGGTGTGCATCAGAGTTGTAATCTTTCACCATATTTATTCAATCTGTATGCTGAGCAAATAATCTGAGAAGCCAGACTGTATAAAGAAGAACGCACCTTCAGGATTGGAGGAAGACTCATTTCCAACCTGCAATATGTGGATGACACAATCTTACTTGCTGAAAGTGAGGAGGACTTGCACTTCTTGAAGAAGACTAAAGTTTACAGCCTTCAGTGTGAATTGTGTCTTAACACAAGAAAGCAAAGATCTTCACAACTGGACCAATAAGCAACATCATAATAAATGAAGAAAAGATTGGAGTTGTCAAGAATTTCAGTTTACTTGAATCCATAATCAATGCCCATGGAAGCAGCAGTCAAGAAATCAAATGATGTACTGCATTGAGCAAATCTGCTGCAAAAGACCTCTATGAAGTGTGAAAAGCAAAGATGTCACTTTGAGGACTAAGGTGTGCCTGATCCATGCCTTGATATTTTCAATCACCTCATTATGCATGTGAAAGCTAGACAACAAGTAAGAAAGACCAAAGAAGAATTGATGCCTTTGATTTGTGGGGTTAGCAAAGAATATTGAATATACCATGAACTGCCAGAAAAATGAACAAATCTATCTTGGAAGAAGTACAGCCAGAATGCTCCTCAAAGGTGAGGATGACAAGACTTCATCTTACATACTTTAGAAATGTTATCGGGAGGGACATCATGCTTGGTAAAGTAGAGAAGAAAAAGAGGAAGATCCTCAATGAAATGGATTAACACGGTGGTTGCAACAATGGGCTCAAACATAGATTGTGAGGATGGTGCAGGTCCAGGCAGTGTTTCGTTCTGTAGTACATAGGACCTCTATGACTCAAAACCTACTCAACAGCATCTAACAGCATAACAACAACTGCAAATTCTGTATTGCTGCAGTATTGTGGGAGAATCAATCTTATTGTTAAGTGTGAAATCTGACTCTCTTACTTCAGTCATTTTAAGACACAGTTTCTATATATGAAAACAAATGACCATAGGTTTCAAGTTATTATGAATTATATGTTTGTGAAAAGCTAAAAGATTCTGAAGCATAGATTATTTTCTCTAGTTATATAAAGATAATGTAATTGCATAACCCAATATCTGTTCCAAAAATTTTTTTAGTTATATATCTTTATCAATCCACTAGATTTACATATTTGGGGTGTGTGCTTGTGGGTATGTGTGTGCATGTTTATGACAGAGGGGGAGAGCCAGAGAGAAAGAGAGAGTGTACATTTGTGTAAGAGTAATAACAGTGTTCCGCTGCTATTCATAAGGTTTTCACTGGCCAATTTTTTCAGAAGTAGACTACCAGGTTCTTCTTCCTAGTCTGTCTTAGTCTGGAAGCTCTCCTGAAATCTGTCCACCATGGGTGATCTTGATGTTATTTGAAATACTGATAGCATAGCTTCCAGCATCATAGTAACATGCAAGTCACCACAGTAGGACAAACTAACAGATGTGTGTGGTTGGTGAATGATATTGGATATACCACGGACTTCCAGAAGAACTAACAAATCTGTTTTTTAAGAAGTACAGTCAGAATGCTCTTTAGACGCGGGTACGGTGAGACTTTGTCTCATGTATTTTGGACATGTTATCAGGAGGAACCAATCCCTGGAGAAGGACATCATGCTTCATAAAGTAGAGGGTCAGCAAAAAAGAGGAAGACTCTCAATGAGATGGACTGACACAGTGGCTGCAGCAATGCACTCAAGTACAACAATGATTGTGAGGATGGCACACGACTGGGGAGTGTTCTGTTCTGTACATGGGGTTGCTATGAGTTGGAATGGACTTGACAGCACCTATCAACAACAACAATAGCAAAGAAGCATAATATTTAAAAGTTTGCAAAATTAGTGATCACCAGCTAAAACATCTTCCCAAAATTTAACTGAACTTAAACGGAATTCCAAGATCTTTTTCCACAAAGTGGGTAAAACTTAGTTTCAGATGATATGGGGATTCCCAGACTTTCCTTTGGTTAGGCATATGCAGTGTCCAGAGAAAAGATGGAATGACCTTTAATTTTCAGCCCATCATAGTTGCAAGGTGTTTACGTTATTCAAACATCATATTTTTTCTTTCACTGTTCAGTGGTCTCACTTTTCTATGTAAGGCTGGGGCAGGAGAAAATTTTCAAAGGCTGAAACTTCATTTTTTAGCATGGAACCATTCAGAAAATCATGCCATCAAGCTTCTGATTCATTTCTAGAGAATCGTGGAGGTTCTGGTGATGAAAATGGGTACAAGTATCCAATATTCAGGGTAATGAGTTCCGTATCCTCTCTATGCTGGGACAATATTTCTTTACGTTTTGCTGCCCTCAAACAAAAACAAAATACAATGCTCACTTACACTTTCACCCATCCCCATCTAGACACTGAACAGTCAGTAAATTCTCTCTTTAAATGAGTTCAAACTATTTCTTTAAAAGGTGGTAAGAATCCTTAACTTCCAGCACTTTCTTCTTCCTTATTTTTTCCCTATATATATTTATAGATCAATCCATTTAACAAATACGTATTCAACAATAATTATTAATACTCTTCTAGGAACTAAAGATACCACAGTGAGCAAAATGAAGCCCTTCATAGAGCTTATATTCTACTTGAGGGAATTTGTAACATAAATGAATAAATAAACATGTAATATGTCAGGTCATGATGCTGTTTATTAGTTGCCATGGAGTAGATTTCAACTCATTGTGTCCTCATGAGTACAGAGAAGAGCTGCTCCATAGGGTTCTCAAGGCTCTGACCTTTCAAAAGCAGATTGCTTGACCTGTCTTCTAATGCACCCCTGGCTGGATTTGAGCCACCAACCTTCTGGCTAGTAGTCAAGCACAAGTAATGATAAGCATCATAAAAGGGGGTTAGAGAGTTAAGTGGTATTAGTGTGAGTATTGGAAGGTCTTTCTTTTATGTAGAGAGATCAGGGAAGGTATTGGTGATAACGTATTTGGGGAAAGATCTAAACAGTAGGAAGATCCAAGGCATGTGCCTTTTGTGGGAAGAAATTTCAAGGCAAGGGAAATAGGAGATGCAAAGGCCCTGAGATAAGTATGCAATTGATGCATTTAAGAAACAGCTAGGGGCCAGTTTGTCTGGAATTTAGGTACAGATACATACAGTGAGAAGAGTGAGCCCAATATATGTACCATCATGCATTGGATTCTCTCCATAAAAGTGAGGTGTACATTGGAAATGGGTGCTGATTGTCAAGTACAGATTCTAGATTTAGCAGGCTGTTTCCCCAAGGGAAAGTATAGCTGATAAGGTTTTCTCTAATCTTATAAATCATATGCCAATGATTTGCTCGCTCTTAATAGGCATTTAGGTCCCTGGGTGGTGCAAATGGTTTGCTCTTGACTACTAACATAAAGGTAAGCTTTTCAGACCCACCCAGCAGTGCCATGAAAGAAAGTCTTGGAGATCTGCTTTTGTAAACTTTATGGAGCAGTTCTACTCTGGAACACATGAGTCTCCATGAGTTGGAATTGACTTGAAGGCAATGGGTTTGGTATTTCATTTATTGCAAAAAAAAATACAACAGAAATCCAAGACCAAAATTACCAACAAATCCACCATCTAATCAAATCAGTTTTCTTTAATGTAACTTGCTTTCCAGACTTGTTCAAATTTTTATTAAAATTTTATATTGCAAGAACAATATTAGAGGTAGAAACATATACTATTTATTTTCACTTAACATTATATCATGCTTATTTTCCATTTTCCACATAATTTTCTTCAACTTCTGGTAAGACTTGAATACAAATCTCAGGTAACTTATGATAGTCTGGTGTACATATCTTCAAATTTTGTCCATGTCTCACAAATACAAACATACACATAAAAAAACACATAAAGGTATATTTATTTTATTTTTTATGGTCACTTATTTGTACAAAAATAGGATTAAAGGAAAACGAAAATTTTGGTAAGTTGATTTTTTTTTTTGTTACCATTTCATTGGGGAAATTTCTCCAGGTCTTTTTAAAAGCTGCATTGTAGTTATACTGTTAGCATTCAGATGATTTCCAGGTCTGTGGCACTTTGAACAATTGTTAAAAAAAATATATACACATCCTTCTGTGCTAGGATATGTTTATTTTTCACCTTGGTAGATACTGTCAGTTTATCTTCCAGATGGGCCACAGTAACTCACATGCCACGAGCTGTGTTAGGAGAGAGTTCCCCGCTCACTATGCCTGTCCCCCAATCTTTACTGGCATGGGTTTTAACACTTATTTTTGTTTGTTTAAGCCAATATGTAAGGTGAAAATTAATACATCTTCACTGCTTTCATTTTTATTTTCCTGATGTTCTATGTTTCAGTATTTAAATTTTATTCCTTTATAATTTACCTCCTCATATCTTTTGACCATTTTCATGTTGGCATATTTACTTTCATCTTATTAATTTGCAAGTGTTCTCTTTGTTCTGGATATTGTTTCTTATATGATAATATGAATTGCAAAGATTGTCCTCTGTTTATCATTTGCTTGTGAAGTCTTTTGCCACAAATAGGGTTTAATCTTTATGTAGTTATATATGTAGCTTCTGTCATATAGCTTCTGATTTGGAATTTGAAAAATATCGTTATTGCATTTTTTTTTTTTTTTTTGGCTTTAACAAAGAGAAATTTATTCTCTCACAGTTTAGGAGGCTAGAAGTCCAAATTCAGGGCATCAGCTCCAGAGGAGTGCTTTCTCTTTCTCTTGGCTCTGGAAGGGTCCTTGTCATCAATCTTCCCCAATCTAGGATCTTATCAGCGCAGGACACGCACTGTTCCTGGCACTTCTTTCTTGGTGGTATGAGATTGACTTAAAATACAACCTCATACTATAGATTGAGTCCTGCCTCTTTAACATAACTGCCTCTAATCCTGCTTCATTAACATCATAGAGGCTAGGATTTACAATACATAGGACAATCACATCAGATCGCAAAATGGTGAACAACCATACAATACTGGAAGTCATGGCTTAACCAAGTTCATACACATTTTTGGGGGTATTGAATTAATTTTTGCAAGAATAGTTAAGTATCTATTATAAAATTCATTAATATACAGACAAATAGTAAAGAATAATAACCACAAGTAATCATACTACACACCCAAGAAAACAATATTAGTATTTTGATTCATCTCCTATAAAAATGTGTGAAAATAAAATATGTACACATAAATATACACATTTTTACATGTATAGCTATATTTTTGAACAACATTGAAATTAGTCTTCATTTTGTGTAAATGCATATCTTATTCTCATAATGTGTTATGATCATTTTTCTTTTATGCCATTAAATATTTACTCATTCAAGCTAACAACATGTTGGTCTACCTTATGGATATTACATCATCAATTTAATAAATGCAAAATTCATGAGTATGAAGAATGTTTCTAATATTTTTTTCTTAAACAGTGTGCAAGTATTATTTTAGCAAAATGTTTTATGCATGTTCATACCCCCACATGTCTGGAAGTTTGTCGTACTGCTGGGGCTTTTGTGTTGCTTTGATGCTGGAAGCTATGCCACCGGTATTCAGATACCAGCAGGGTCACCCATGGAGGACAGGTTTCAGCTGAGCTTCCAGACTAAGACAGACTAGGAAGAAGCACCCGGCAGTCAACTTCTGAAAAGCATTAGCCAGTGAAAACCTTACGAATAGCAGTGGAACATTGTCTGATATAGTGCTGGAAGATGAGCCCCCCAGGTTGGAAGGCAATCAAAAGATGACTGGGGAAGAGCTGCCTCCTCAAAGTAGAGCCGACCTTAATGACGTGGATGGAGTAAAGCTTTCACGACCTTCGTTTGCTGATGTGGCACAACCCAAAATGAGAAGAAACAGCTGCAAACATCCATTAATAATCGGAACCTGGAATGTATGAAGTATGAATCTAGGAAAATTAGAAATTGTGAAAAATGAAATGGAATGCATAAACATAGATATCCTAGGCATTAGTGAGCTGAAATGGAGTGGTATTGGCCATTTTGAATCAGACAATCATATAGTCTACTATGCTGGGAATGACAACTTGAAGAGGAATGATGTTGCATTCTTCATCAAAAAGAACATTTCAACATCTATCCTGAAGTACAACGCTGTCAGTGATAGGATAATACCCATACGCCTACAAGGAAGACCAGTTAATACAACTATTATTCGAATTTACGCACTAACCGCTAGGGCCAAAGATGAAGAAATAGAAGATATTTATCAGCTGCTGCAGTCTGAAATTGATCAAACATGCAATCAAGATGCATTGATAATTACGGGTGATTGGAATGCAAAAGTTGGAAACAAAGAAGGACCAGTAGTTGGAAAATACGGCCTTGGTGATAGAAACAATGTCAGAGATCGAATGATAGAATTTTGCAAGACCAACAACTTGTTCATTGCAAATATCTTCTTTCACCAACATAAACAGTGACTATACACATGGACCTCGCCAGAGGGAACACACAGAAATCAAATTGACTACATCTGTGGAAAGAGACGATAGAAAAGCTCAATATCATCAGTCAGAACAAGGACAGGGGCCGACTGTGGAACAGACCATCAATTGCTCATATGCAAGTTCAAGCTGAAACTGAAGAAAATCAGAGCAAGTCCACGAGAGCCAAAATATGACCTTGAGTATATCCCACCTGAATTTAGAGACCATCTGAAGAAGAGATTTGACGCATTGAACACTAGTGACCGAAGACCAGACAAGTTGTGGAATGACATCAAGAGCATCATCCATGAAGAAAGCAAGGGGTCACTGAAAAGACAGGAAAGAAAGAAAACACCAAGATGGATGTCAGAGGAGACTCTGAAATTTGCTCTTGAGCATCGAGCAGCTGAAGCAAAAGGAAGAACTGATGAAGTAAAAGAACAGATTTCAAAGGGCCTCTCGAGAAGACAAAGTAAAATATTATAACGACGTGTGCAAAGAGCTGGAGATGGAAAACCAAAAGGAAAGACACACTTGATGTTTCTCAAGCTGAAAGAACTGAAGAAAAAATTCAAGCCTCGAGTTGCAATAGTGAAGGATTCTATGGGGAAAATATTAAACGATGCAGGAAGCATCAAAAGAAGATGGAAGGAATACACAGAGTCATTATACCAAAAAGAATTAGTCGATATTCAATCATTTCAAGAGATGGCATATGATCAGGAACCGATGGTACTGAAGGAAGAAGTCCAAGCTGCTCTGAAGGCATTGGCGAAAAACAAGGCTCCAGGAATTGATGGAATATCAATTGAAATGTTTTAACAAACGGATGCACCACTGGAGGTGCTCACTCGTCTATGCCAAGAAATATGGAAGACAGCTTCCTGGCCAACTGACTGGAAGAGATCCATATTTATGCCTATTCCCAAGAAAGGTGATCCAACTGAATGTGGAAATTATAGAACAATATCATTAATATCACATGCAAGCAAAATTTTGCTGAAGATCATTTAAAAGCTGCTGCAGCAGTATATGGACAGGCAACTGCCAGAAATTCAGGCTGGATTCAGAAGAGGACATGGAACCAGGGATATCATTGGTGATGTCAGATGGATCCTGGCTGAAAGCAGAGAATGCTAGAAGGATGTTTAACTGTGTTTTATTGACTATGCAAAGACATTCGACTGTGTGGATCATAACAAACTATGGATAACACTGCAAGGAATGGCAATTCCAGAAGACTTAATTGTGCTCATGAGGAACCTTTACAAAGATCAAACTGCAGTTGTTTGGACAGAACAAGGGGATGCTGATTGGTTTAAAGTCAGGAAAGGTGTGTGTCAGGGTTGTATTCTTTCACCATACCTATTTAATCTGTATGCTGAACAAATAATACAAGAAGCTGGACTATATGACGAAGAACGGGGCATCAAGATTGGAGGAAGACTCATTAACAACCTGCGTTATGCAGATGACACAACCTTGCTTGCTGAAAGTCAAGAGGACTTGAAGCACTTACTAATGAAGATCAAAGACCACAGCCTTCAGTATGGATTACACCTCAACATAAAGAAAACAAAAATCCTCACAACTGGACCAATGAGCGACATCATGATAAACGGAGAAAAGATTGAAGTTGTCAAAGATTTCATTGTACTTGTATCCACAATCAACAGCCATGGAAGCAGCAGTCAAGAAATCAAAAGATGCATTGGGCAAATCTGCTGCAAAGGACCTTTTCAAAGTATTGAAGAGCAAAGATGTCACCCTGAAGACTAAGGTGTGCCTGACCCAAGCCATGGTATTTTCAATCCCATCATATGCATGTGAAAGCTGGGCAATGAATAAGGAAGACCGAAGAAGAGTTGATGCCTTTGAATTGTGGTGTTGGCGAAGAATATTGAATATGCCATGGACTGCCAAAAGAATGAACAAATCTGTCTTGGAAGAAGTGTGGCCAGAATGCTCCTTAGAGGCAAGGATGGCGAGACTGCGTCTTACATACTTTGGACATGTTGTCAGGAGGAATCAGTCCCTGGAGAAGGACATCATGCTTGGCAGAGTACAGGGTCGGCAGAAAAGAGGAAGACCCTCAATGAGATGGATTGACACAGTGGCTGCAACAATGAGCTCAAGCATAACAACGATTGTAAGGATGGCGCAGGACCGGTCAGTGTTCTGTTCTGTTGTGCATAGGGTCGCTATGAGTCAGAACCGACTCGACGGCACCTATCAACAACAGGATAAAACTGTATAAGGGTAATGGCTTTATTAAAGGTCAGGAGTAATTTTAAGAGTTTTAATACTTATTGAAAAACTGACCGGCAGAGAGTTTGTAGTAATGTACCTATATTCATGCAGAACTGGATGACAAACTCTCGATCTCATGTATTCATTAACACTAGTTCAGTACAGTATTACTAGTTCAAGACAATATCATTTATTAATCTAATGATGAGCAAACACCAGGTAAAAGTTAGAGTTAGTCATACAGAGTTATTCTCATTTTAAAAAGCCATAAAGTTAATAAATGAAAGAGAGTACATAAAGTACATTATTGATGCTGCTACTGCTGTTGTAGTTGATATTGTTGTTAAAGTGAAGACTGCTATGAGTCAGAATCGACTTGACAGCAGTGCACTTTTTGTTTTTTTTGTGGAGAAGGAACAGGTGAAAAATTAAACTATTAAACGTCTCAGCATCACAAAGGAGATTCAAAATTTATTTTTGCCTTTTTCATCTTAATGAAGAGATAGAGTTTAAATACCTTTCAAAATAAAAGCATCAGTGATTAAAGATACAATAGATGAATCCCAAGTCACTTAGAAAGATTATAATTTTTTTTAAATGTTGCTAAATTTAGAAAAGTCATAAAAAGTAAAAACCACAGGATTTTGACTAGGAAGCAAATAGGAAATGTAAATAAGATTACGAAAGAAAGAACAAAGTGAGTTTAACAAATTTAAACATAAATCTTATAATATGTTTAAAAAGTATCCAGCTTAATTTCATCTTCCCCTATCCCTTGCTTCCTAATGTCTATATCAAATGTTTTTAAGAAGGTGATTTTTTTTTGGTATTCATTCTGAGAAAGAAGATGGAGAGAAAGGAAGGAAAAAGAGAGAAAATAGAGGTGGAGAAAAGAGGGGAGAAAATAGCACTCCATCTGCCTAAATAACAGTAAGAACACGGCACTGGACTCCTAGCTGCCTGGTACTTGAGACTGAAAAGCAATGGCCATGAAGTAGAGAAGGCATGAAGTGGCTTTCTAATTTATATTATGGCCCAAGGATTGCTGAATTTTTTTCTAAAGGCATATATAAGACATTGTATTTCTCAACCACGTTCTGTCAGTCTTTTGAATTGACGGAAGTCTGAGTTCCAGGAACACCTTGGTAAATTAAGTTTTATCAGCTTATAGTTCTTTAACACTCACTCTCTTGTTTTTCTTGTACTTAAAAGGGGAAAAATGGACATAAAAAATTGTGACTGTTAGCTATTTTTCTCAAGAAAGTTGTGCCAAAATATGTGTATACCTTTTCAGAAAGATAAATTTCACATAATTACTTTCAATGGAGCATGCTGTACTTGCAAAGTTCCAGTGAGAAACCTACGTTCAAAAATTCTACCAGCTTGCTTTTACTGATTACACTAAAGGACATTGAAGCACCTGACCATTACACTTCTCTTAATTAGGTAATAGAATTATAATTGGATATTATCTAGGACAGGTTATAAAATATCTAGAACACTCCTCCCCTTTGAAGCAGTAACACATTTGTGGGCAAAACACTCTCCCTAATGTCCCATAAAACGTGAGGATTCAGTTAGCTCAGAATTTTGAAAGAGTTCATCCCATAAAAGGAGCATTGAAGTCAATGTGGTAACATTTGAACATTATAGAATAATGTTTTGAAAAGAAAATAAAACACCATAAAAAATAGTTTATCTTGACTCTAAGATTCTTTATCCTAAATTATGTTGTTGTTGCAGTTAGTTGCTGTCAAGTCAGCCCCTAACTCATGGTGACCCATGCACGACAGAATGAAACACTTCCTGGTTCTGCACCATCTCCATGATCAATTGGGGGTGGTCCATAGGGTTTTCATTGGTTGACCTTTGGGAATAAATCACCCGGACTTTCTCTCTAGTTCATCTCAATCTACAAGTTACACTGAAACCTGCTCAGCGTCATAGTAACACACAAGCTCCCACTGTCAGAAAGGTAGTGGTAAGGATTCTAAAATTTATGCCTCAATAATTAAGCCTGATCTAGCAAAGGAAGACATTTCTGATTTTGGCATGCTCCTACCATGGTGAAAAGTATGGAATAAGTAGTTAACAGATTCAGTACTTCACAGGCTTTATGAAACTGAGGTGCTCAGCTCTTATTCCTGAGATTTGGAGTTGCAGAGTAGTGAGTTCAAAATGAATTAAAGGGAATCTAAGAACTTCTTCCTCTCTTAGTTTCTTTACCTGCTCTTTCTCCTCTTGTCCTAGGAAACAAAAGATTTGCCTTTCTTGAGGTCTAGTGGGAGCTGTAGAGAGATTGCCACAATGCATGAGAAGAGAAAAATGATTGGTATTTGGCCGTCCTCCCTTCTTTTGGCCTCACATCTTTGCTGACAGAGATAATACAGTGGTAGGGACCAGTGGTTTGGGAGTTGTACCCTCCAGCCTCGGTTTTGTATCAGACAGTTCACAAGAAATAAAAAAAGTCTCTTTAGGTTGCTTCCAGCATTTAGGAATCATCTATGTGGTAGGTGAAAGCAAACCAAAAACCTGAGAGTAGAAGACAAGCTTTTTGCATTTGTCACAGAAAACAGAAAATAGTAATTGGCATGAGAAAAGCCTATGGGCAACATATCACTGAACTTTCTCAGTTCTTGATAATCAATAAGATGACCACCTAAATCCAGGGGCATATTTATGGAAAATAGCACCTATGGCACGCACTGAAGTTGTGCTTCTCTCCAAACATCTGATCCTCACCTTTTAGATAACTTGCCCATGATATTGACTCAAAAATACAAGTCAAGCTCATTAATCAGTTACTTAACCCAATATGGTGCTACATGAAAATTACAACTGCACCTTCCTTGCTTTCACTGTTGAACATTGGTCTATGATGTGCTCTAAGTCATTTTTTTTTTCCCGTTTCTTCTCTTTCTACACTTAGAAGAGCAAGATCACACAATCTGCCTTGACCCATGTAGGTTCTCAAATATGAAAGTAGTTCTTTTAACTTGCTGAATGATCTCTCACAGCTGGCAATGGAAACTGATATGGTGAACAGAAACTGCTCAGTGAGCTCCCACTTCCCCCTTCAAGTGGCGTCTAGGGAACGTGCCATACTTGCCGTACCTTAAATGTACCTCTGCCTAAATCATAAATTAATAGATTCCTCCACATTTAAGCTTCAAAAAGATTAAGAATCCTGATCCAAAAAGAAAAACAAACAAACAATATTCAATATTTCACATGTGGGAGAGGAAGAACATAGAGCTAAAAAAAATTCTTGCCACCTTCTAAATCCCTCTTCTCCCTATAGGAATGGCTAATAGAAAGAAGGCTGAACACAATAAAAAAAAATTAAATTTAATGCTTACCCACATCTTACATTATCAGTTTCAACCATGAGTAACTCTTTAATACGTGTGAGTTAATCTTTCTGTTTTTGCAGATAAAGACATGTAATTTCTGAAACGGAGCAAAGGCCTTGAAACAGAGTTGAACAAATGTTTAAACCAATTAAATTAAAATTTGTGCTCTGAGGCTTACTCTCAAAAATTATTGCCTATGTGGAAAAGTCACCTTCTAAATATGCCATTAAAAATAATTCAAACATGGAACTTTCATGGATAAAAGATTAGGAAAAAATCTTTTTGAGACTTTATTTTGAAGGTTGAATGTGTGATTTGCCAGAAATAGTTATATATCTATGTAAAAAGGAAAATATTTTAATATTTGTTGATTTCAAGGTATAGCCCAACCCTGGTGACACAGTGGTTAAGCACTCAGCTGCTAACTGGAAGGTTGGCTATTTGAACTCATCAGCCACTCTGCCAGAGAGAGATGTGGTACTCTGCTTCCATAAAGATTTATAGCCTTGGAAACACTATGGGGACAGTTCTACCCTGTCCTACAGGGTTGCTATGAGTTGGAATCAATTCAATGGCAGTTTATAATTCTTTTTATACATTACTGGATTTAATTTGCTAATATTTTGTTGAGGATTTTTGCATTTATGTTCCATGAGAGATATTGGTCTGTAATTTTTCTTTCTAGTAATGTCTCTGTCTGGTTCCGGTATTAGGGTAATGCTGTCCTCGTAAGCTGAGTTACAGTGTCTTCCCTCAGCTTCTGTTTTCTGGATCTATCAGACTTCTTAATTTTTTTTTCTCCTTGCTTCAGAGAGTCTCCCCATATTTTGAAAAGGCTGCCCCTCATCATCATTCATATCTCAATTCAAATATTTCATCAGAGAGGGATTTTCTGACCACCCTAGCTGAAGTACACACTCCCGCCCATTCAGCTTCTACTCTATTATCCCATTTAATTCTTTTGTAATGTGCATCACTACCTGAAAATACATTTTAATTTAAATGTCATGTGAATATTTTCTTCCTTCCACTCTCACCTATAAGCATGACCAGGTTAAAAATTTTCTCTCTCTTTTGCCACTAGTTATATGTCCAGATCAAGAACAATTTTAGCAGGTGGAACTCAATATATTTTGAATAAAACATTTATCCTTACTATCTCTACATGCATTTCAGACTCATTACTCAGATGAATAAGAATTGTACTATTTATGTTTTATATAACTGAATATAATTTCTATCTCAAGCCTCCATGCCACAAATTGGAAAAATACAATCTCATGAATTTAGGATAAACTCACTTGATGCCAAAGTTTCCTGACTTTCTTTTCTACCATCTTCACATTCCCAGGTTCCAGTTTTTAGAAGCCTTAGAATTAAATAATATATTGGTTGTAGAGAGGAAGGAAACGCAATTGGTTCTGGTCTTATGCCTTTGTCTGTCTCCCCTGGCATAATTTGCCTCTCTGGGTTGCTATGAGTCGGAATCGACTCTACGGCAGTAGGTTGGTTTTGGGTTGCTCTTAGGTTGCCATCCTGTCACCGCCACGAAACTATCAGTGCCCCCACCTCTAGTCAGAGGTCCAAGCCTGCTCATCTTCTCTGTTTGTCCATTTGATCCCATCAGGGCCTACCACCATATCTCTAGCATTCTTGGCTATAACAATTATTATGTATTGCTTCGTTACCCACAAATGATGCGCTATCAGTTTGAATTAACAAAATTCCTGATATTATGTATCTGAGGCAAGGAAAGACTGAGATATAAGAGCTTGCACTTAAAAAAAAAAAAAAAGTATTTCTAAATTTAATTCTAGTCAAAATTCCAAACTTAAAAAAAAAAAAAAAAAACACATTGCCATTGAGTTAATTCCAAATCAAAATTTCTAGAGATTTTTTTTTCCTTTTGCAATTTATAAAATGATTTTAAAGTGTATTTGGATAGTTAACAGATTATAATAGGTATTTGAAATTGTAAATATAGAGGTATAATGAGAGGTATTATGACTCTTACAAAGTAATAATACTGACAATCAAATCAGTGTTTTATTGACTGAAAATTTGACAGAGATCAATGAGGAAATAAACAATCAAGAAGTAGACATAAGCCCAAGTCCATTGCCATTGAGTCTATTCTGACTCACAGTGGCCCTATAGGACAGAGTAGAACTGCCCCATAGAATTTCCAAGGAGCACCTGGTGGATTCAAACTGCTAACCTTTTGGTTAGTAGCCATAGCATTTAACCACTATGCCATCAGGGTTTCCTGAAGTAGACATAGACTCAGGTATATTTAATAATCTAACATGTGATAAGAAAAGAAAAATTTAGACAATAATATTTCTGAGTATTTAACTAGTTATTTGGAAAAGAATCTTATTCTATATCCAAATCATATACCAGGCACAAAATTCATTGTAAAACAAGCAAAAAATAAATAAATAAAAATGTCAAATTAAATACCTGAATTAAAAAAAATTCTAATTTAAAAATACAGCAAGATATCCCCCAAAATATTAATGTGTTTAACTTAGATATACGAGGTTAACAGGAGCAGTGCATTTCTTGGGAGCGTTGAGTGTGGATGAGACTCATGATCTGGGGACTGTAGTGTGTTCTGGTTTAATGCCAGATGTTAACTTAAAAGATGCACTCAATTTGCTAAAAGACAGAGATGATGGATGAGTGGCAATTTTATGAGGCAACTTGCTTCCTCGCAGAGCTTCCAAAGAGCCAGTCTGTAATTAACCAATTCAAGATGAGATAAAGGAACCTACAAGCTGAGCACCTAGACAATTTCCTTCCTCTTTCAAGAATGGGGAAGTGAAAAGTTAGAGTGATTAAACCACTTACTAACTTTACATAGCCAATCATGGCAGAGCCACTAAAAGCTTGAAACCAGGAGTCTATACTTTGACTGCAGTTTTTGTTGTTGTTGTTTGTCTTTGCTTACTTGTTGGTTGTTTTGTTCTTGACCTTCTGTAACATGCTACATCGTGCAAATAATAAGTAAGACGTTTAAGTATATATATCAAGAGACCAAGAAACAAATGATTTTTTCTAATGCCCATTTATTTTTTACTCAAAGCAACACTGCTCTAGCAAAGAAATTTAGAAGTAACAAAATTTGAGTAGAAAAACTTTTTTATTCTATTCTGTTAGTATTGTGATCATGATAATTGTTACTAGTTGACAGAATCTGAGGTATTATTCTACAAGAAGGGAGATATTTATATTCATGTTGTTGATATATATACATACAATTTGATAATAGAAATCTGAATTGTGTAGACATTCTATATTGTTTAAATGTAAAAATTTCAATTATTTTTAATATATGATCTTTCCAGTTTGAAAGCTGGAGTAAGATATTCAGCAATTACAAAGGACAAAGAAAAAAGTAAGTACATTTCTTCAAACATAATTAAGAAAGAAGGACTAATTACTGGAATTCCTTCACCCTGAAGGTGCATGTGTCTAGTAAGTGTAAATCGGTTTGTCCCCAAATCTTTTTAAATCTTAGAAGGGGCATATAAATTAAAAATACAGATAAGAAATTCCATTTCAGGTTTGGTAAGGCCTATTTTGTATTCAGTCTCATGCTTGAATTGCTATGACTATGTCAAAGGAATAAGGCTGGATGAAATTTCTTTGTAATGTTTTCCATGGACTGGGCTATTTCTAGAACAATTGGGAACCATTACACAGCTATACACAGAGGTTTTATAGACCTTTTGTTGAATCTTTAAAAATGTAATGTTACATAGGGGAGTGTGGTATGCCACCTTTTTTTCTGATGGAAGTTCTTTGTGTTTTAATATCGTATAAGTAGTATGCATAATCTGGCTAGCTCACACTCAAGGCCATCACCTCTAAATAACAGAGACTTTTGAAAAAGTCACAAGATCATGCATTTAAGAGTTTATAATCAGTTCAGCCTGAGGAGTATATCTATTTTAGCACACATTCTAGTAATGTTACATTTTATAAGGTAACCTTAATTTAAGACTTTGTTGTTCCTCTATTCTTTTCAGTAATAACTGGTTTCAATGAAGAGTGTATTATGGTATATTATTAACCCATTTACTCTTGGACTTCCCTCCCACCTATCTTTCGTTCTGCCTCTTTAAGCTGTCAGTCCACTGTATTCAATGGAGCATCAGAAAATACCAGGTTCTTTCAGCAGCACAGCAGGTGCACATTTATGAACCATATCTGATATATTCAGCAACAGTCAACAGATTAATGTCACTGCTCTCAATTTTTGTTGGGAAGAAAGAAGATAAATAGTGACATAAAAATAAAAATGCTGTATCTTTTATATAGTTAAATAATTTCCTAGAAGGTGTGATGAAATATTCTCTCCAGACTACTTATTAACAACAGGTATTGCCTTTTTCAGCTTGATTCCTAGACCCATTTTGACTTTAAATGTATTAAATACTTGCTCATTTGAATTAAAGTAAACTAGACTAGGGATAAGGCACAAAGACGAAGGGAAATAAATGATAGGTTTAAAAGATGCAAAAGATCATTGTCCCAGCCTATTCTAACGGACTTCTGTTATTCCCAAATTAATTCTGAAATTCGTTCTTTCCTTTTTCTTTTCTTCATTCATTAACAATGATAAAAATGGTAATAATACTATTAATAATAATAATACATTCAGGGAAAAAATAATATGCAGGGAATGTGTAGAAGAGACTCTTAGTTACCTTCCAATATCTGTTCCAATTTATCCTGCATCTTTCATAATAATCATTTTCTTGGTTTTTTTTTTTTTTGAGCTTGATATATTTTGTTCCAGGATAAAGACTGAATTTCCCAGCCCACTTGCAATTTGGTGTGGCCATGTGACAAGTTTCTGGCCAATGGGATGTAAGGAGGCAAGTTGTGGGTAGCTTCTGGAAATCCTTCCTTAGAGAAAATTCCATGTGTGGTTCTTTGTGTATCATTTTCTGTCTCCATTTCATTCTTCCATCTGGGACATTCAGGCTGTTATCTTGAAACATGAGATGAAAAAGCTATAGTGTATACAATACGATTGAAAAAATAAGTGAATGGTTGGTGGATGGTAGATGGTGGGCACCAGGTTTCTTACAGTCAAAGAGAAATTACAGATAAGCAAGAAAGGAAAGCTAGAATAAACAATGTGGTAATGGATTAGAATCAGAGACATTAGTGTTAGTAGCGTGTATATATACTTGTGTGTGTATGTGTGAACAGAAGAGAGATACAAACACAGTTATAAATATTTGTATATACACTGATCACTATAGATCCTAACTGCCCACTGACAGAGTCCAGAATCTGTGGCATACCAGAAGCAGTGAACGTACCTAGCATCTGGATCTTGGTTTCTAAATATTATTTTCCATAGAAGGAACTACAGTTAATTGGAGAAATGGCTGAATTTAAGGCTGATGCAGGAAAAATACAAGACTATTTGGAAGCATTTTGTCGTACCAAATGTAAGGGAAAGCTGAAAGAAAAGAAAAAAAAAATGGAGGTATATCAAAGGGAAATTGGAGCCAAGTTGAAATAACTCCCCATGGTCAAAACTGTAACAATTTGAATAATGAAATAAATACTGTAGTATTGGTTTGTAACCCAAAATAAATATAAAAAAAGATTGAATAAATAAATAAATGGGAGAGAAGAGACAAATTTTCCTCAGAGTAGAATTTCGTTTAATATACTTAAATCCTACCACCTCTAGGAAGTAGAACTTAATCCCCACCCTCTCAAGGGTATGCTGGACATAGTGACGTGCTTCCAAATAATAGAGTATAGAAAGGGAAGTATAGTAACTTCAGAGTGAGGAAACCTGGCAAGCACTACCCTTATTGAGCGATGAAGCTTAACATCTGCCATGATATCAGTGTAACTACCCATATGATGCGATGAGAAGGGTACTTCACCTCTATAATCTTCTTGCCAAAACTCATATTCCCAGCTAAATTATAAGAAAAATGTCAAACAAACCCAGATTGGGAACAGTCTGCAGGATACCTGGCCAGAACACCTTGAGACTGTCAAGTCCATGGAAAAGAAAGAAAACTGCTAAAGCATCCAGATCACAATACTACAGAGCTATGACAACTAAACGTAAGGTAGAATGCTGGACTGGAAATTGGAACAGAAAAAAAGGATATAAATGGAAAAATAATAAAAATCCAAATAAAGCCTGGTGTTTAGTTAATAGTAATACATCAAATAAAAAGAAAGAGGACAAGGTTCCTGACATCAAAGAATGCTGTGCAGCCCTGGCCCCTGATACTGAATTCTATGTAAAAGAAATAAACTTATAACTTGTTTAAATGATTGCTACTTTGGGTCTTTATTATCCATAGCCAAAGTTAAACTCATATCTACAAAATAAACAAACACAACCATTTCAAAAGAAATTAACAAATTTCTACAGAAAATACACTACGACCATTGTCTTTTGGGGCCCTGGTGGTGCAGTGGTTAAGTATTTGGCCTCTAACCAAAAGGTTGGTAGTTCAAATCCACCAGACACTCCTTGGAAACCCTATGAGGCAGTTCCACTCTGTCCTATAGGGTGGCTATGAGTTGGAATAGACTTGACAGCAATGGGTTTGTTTTTTTGATTGTTTTAACTGTCTTTTACTTTTTAGCCACTTATTTTTAGCAGTCCAACAAATTCTATCCTCACTTTTTAACAGTCAAGAGCTTTCTGAGATTTAATCTCTTCTTTCTCATTCATATGTTCAAATGGGTAATAAGCTACAATTAAATATCAAATACTCCTATATTCACAAAGAGAATATGGAAACTTGGAAAGCTGAAACTCAATCTGAGGTTCTCACACTTTTAGAAAACACCTACAGATTTAAAGCTTCAATGAAACACTATAGTAGATTGATTTAATGGATGGCCCAAGTTAAAGGCTTTCCTGTGTCTACACCCTATGCAATATGATTTCCAAGCTCCTCCTATGAAAAAGTGGATTTTTTTTTTTTTTTCCTTTTTTTCACCATCCCTTGAATCTGGACTGCAGTTTTAACTTACATTGGCCCATACAGGGGAGCAGAAGTGAAGGTGTACGATTTCTGACCACGAACCTCAAAAGACCTTGTATGCTACTTTCTCCACTGGATTCTTGCTTTCACCATGAGACCAAGTCTGGTCTAGCCTACTGAAAGAATATATGGAGGAAAGCTGAGGTTTCAGCATACAGACCTCAGAAACAGAGTTGCCTAGCTGATGCATGAAGAAGCCCAGATGAGATGGGCAGAGCCTGTCTTACATCATGGGAACTGTCTAGTCAACCAGCAGACTAGTGAGGAGTAATGAATTACTATTTTAAGTCATGGTTTGGAGTAGTCTGTTACTCAGTGATAACTTAGGAATATTGATGTCGATGTTGTGTGCTGTCAAGTCCATTCCGACTCATAGCAGATACAAGACTCTGTTCTTGTACGTTTATTATATGTAAAACTCTAAAACAAATTGTCCACACCCAGAATAGTACCTAGATCAAGAGATCACATTCCAAAATAAAAAGTCATGTCAAAGCAACTACAATAATGCTAAGCGTTATTGTATACTATAAAGCAGTGCTTTTCAAATTTCTACTTTTGTCTCCTATCCATCAAACTCATATACCACTATAGTCCATTCACTCCAAACTCTTGCCTATCTCCAGTCTGCATATTTCTTTTGTTCCTCCCTCTCATTTATTCCTCTAAATTCTGCATTATGTATCCCAAAAGAACTAGTCTGTCAAACTAGGATTTTTGTTGGAGGTCAGGGAGCGGAAAAGAAATGAGGGAAAGCCAAAATGTTCTTTGGCAAGCAAAGAGATAAATTTGGCATGCTCACGTATTACAAATGTTCCCTATTTAACATTCTAAACGCAGATAAATGTGTGAATTATTTACTCTATTAAAAGACAAAATGACTTTCTATTGTAGTAAAAGATGAATGTCTTCCTATCTATATTTGCAATACAGATACTTTGTCTGCTTGAATTTAATTTTGACAAAGCTAAGCTGCCAGTTTATTTTTATTTCCCAAATTAACTAGGCATCATTTAGAATTACATATATATTTTTAATTTGCCTTAATTAAGGTGACTATTTCAAATGATAATAAAAAGGAGAATGAGAATACAGCCATGAAAAACAAAAAGTGTTAGGAATTCTAGCACGCCAAGTTGTCTTCTTGATAGAGCCTATGTTCTCTTTATTATTATTATTTTCAGATAAAGCCTGTCTACTTTGCTTGCTTATCTCCTCAAAATCTCTTAAGTATATTTGTTTTTCCTCTGGTACTCCCAAGTTTCTTTTTCCTCTCTTTTAAGCATACTTACCACAGTATACTCATGTTTAATTGCTGCTTAGAATGTGTTTAAATTAATTTTATTCTTAAATCCAACCCTAAGGGAACACTGCCGTGCTATTTCTGTTTTTTTTTTTTTTTTAATTAATACCTTTTATTTTTGGACCAGTTTAGGGTTTACAGAAATATTGCCCAGAAATCTAGAGAGTTCCCATATAGTCCCTCTTCTCCCTGCACACACTATCTCCTATTATTAATATCTTGTTAGATTTTTGCACATTATAGGTCATGCTAATTGCATAGTCATGGCATAATTCATCAGATAACTTTGTTGTCTGTATTTCCTACAAATTGGCAGCTTGATACAATGTTTTGATAAAGCTCTTATTCAATCCATTAGGCAAGACTAATGGTGGTAGTGCATGCATTTTATCAATGGAGTATCTGCACTGAAGCTTCAATACACTCATCTCGAGCCAGTGATAGGCAAATGGGCTCCTGAACAATGAAGTTTCCCCAGTAGTATTTCATAGCCTTGGATAACATTGCAATTTGATATTAGGCACCATGCAATGTTTGGTTATCTTTTTTGTGTGATACTAACAACTGTGAATGTCAATAACTGTTGTTGCTGTTAGGTATATCTAGTCAGTTCTGACTCATAGTGACTTTATGTACAACAGAACTAAACACTGCACGGTCCTACGCCGTCTTCACAATCATTGCTATGTTTGAGTTCATTGTTGTAGCCACTGTGTCAAGCTATCTCATTGAGGGTCTTCCTCTTTTTCACTGAACCTCTACTTTACCAAGCATGATGACCAGTCTCCTCCAAGGACCGGCCCCTCCTAATAACATGTTCAAAGTATGTGAGATGAAGTCTCTCCATCCTCGCATCCAAGGAGCATTCTGGCTGTATTTCTCCCAAGACAGGCTTGTTTGTTCTTCTGGCAGTCCATGGTATATTCAATATTCTTCACCAATACCATAGTTCAAAGGCATCAATTCTTCTTCAGTCTTCCTTATTCGTTGTCTAGCCTTCACACGCATATGAGGCAATTGAAAATATCATGACTTGGATAAGTTGCACCTTAGTCTTCAAGAAGACATCTCTGCTTTTTAACACTTTAAAGAGGTCTTTTGCAGCAGATTTGCCCAACACACTACTTCATTTGATTCACTGAGTGCTGTTTCCATGGGCGTTGATTGAGGATCCAAGTAAAATGAAATCCTTCACAATGTCAGTCTTTTCTTCATTTATCATGGTGTTCCTTATTGGCCCAGTTGTGAGGATTTTTCTTTTCTTTAGACAGTGTTTTGATGCTATTCATGAGGTTTTCACTGGCTTTTTTTTTTAAGTAGATTGCCAGGTCCTTCTTCCTAGTCTTAGTTTGGAAGCTCAGCTGAAACCTGTCCACCATGGATGATCCTGCTATATTTGAAATACTGGTGGTAACACACAAGCCACCACAGTTCAAGGCACCGATAGACAAGTGGTGGTTTCAAGGACTAGATCCACTAATTTGTTGAGTATGGCAAAATGATGACATACTTTTATAAAGAGAGGCCTCTCCTCACCTATTATTTGACTACCAGTGGTGCAGTTTATATAGGAAATGCAGACTAAATTATTTATTCATTCCGGTTACCTCCTAGTATTAGAAATAATATTGTCATATCATCCTTAAAAGTGATGATTTAAGATAATTTATTTTTTAATATTATTATGAACTCATGGATCTAAACATATTTGTTAGGTTTCAATAAATGGATTAGCTTTAACCTGCCCTCCAATAAATAAATAAATAACATTGCTGTGGAGTTGATTCCAACTCATTGTGACCTTATAGGACACAGTGGAACTGCCCCATAGGCTTTTCAAGACTGTAAGTCTTTTTGGAAGCAGACTGCCACACCTTTCTCCCACAGAGCAGCTGTTGAGTTTGAACCACTAGCCTTTAGATTAGTAGTCAAGCGCTTAGAAACTATGCCACCAGGGCTTCCTGAATTATCTATATGGAAGCTTAAATATGTTCATCTTTAGCCAGTGATAGTCAAATGGGGTTCTGAATAATGAAGTTACCCTGGTGTTATTTCATAGTTCTGCATAACTTTGCAATCTGATATATAAATATGTTCCAGGCTTAAGGCGGGGCCAAGAAGACAGAGTAGTCAGACACTTCCTGTGGTCCCTCCTACAACAAAGACCCAAAAAATACAAACAAATTGATTATATATGACAATCTAGAAGCACTGAACATCAAAAACAAAGTTAAAGAGTCAGACTAAGCAGCAAGGGAAGGGAGAGACAGTTCAGAAGCAGCAAGGATTTGCCAGACTTGACCTGGCTGGCATCCTGCAGGCTGTATCGGCCACCTCGCACCAGCTGAGGCAAGCAGTATTGCTTGGGTTGTATTTTCCACACTGGAGAAACCCAGCAGCAGAAAGCCTGCAGAAGCCTCTGGAACTAGGGAGAAGCCACACTGAACCTGTGAAAGCAAAGTGTAAATGTCTAACCTACCATGAGGGATCAAAAAAAAAAAACCCTTCTTCCCTTTGGGAAGTACCTCTTGCCAATTCACCTGCCCTGTCCCTCTCTGCTCCAGTCTTGGTCCATCTTCAGCAACTGATGCACACCCTGAGCTGTTTAAGTGTGACCTGTCACGCACTCTGAGCCATTGTCCTAGCTTTGGAGAGGGAATTAATCAACAAACAGGAAAAAATAATCTGTCAGCTCCCCTAAGCCAGGACTTCAGTACAGGCACAGTGTCCTTGCCTAAGCACAGGCATGAGTGATTCATGGACTTTGAATGCCTTTCACCCCTTCCTAGACCTGTGTGGGCCCATTTAAAAAGCGTAGGCCCTTATTAGCATAGTGCAACATATCTGAAGCCTATTTTCAACTGCAACAGCTAAGAGGGAGTGGGAGATTCTTGACATTTGACACCACCTTACCCATTATGCAGGGTCCTCACCTACACACACATCAGGGGCCCAAGTACTGTTGGCTCCACCCACTCCACCTAGCCACCCATGACAAAGGTCTGAGAATAAGTGGTGCCTTCCAATCCTTACAGCCAACAGCACTGGGTACCCGAAGTTCAGCTGCAAAACCCATCCACCTACATGCTCTAGGGAACAGGGATATGCCTTCCACCCAGGCACTCAAGGGCAACCATCAGCCCCCTACCTTGTTCCCTACATAACACCCTACTGCAGCCAGATACCTGTGCCTGTTCCAATCACCCTTACATAGCCCTGCCCGTCTAGAACTGTAGGTGAGAGCCTTCAACACACTCTCAATTACTGAAGACTTGGATAGCTGAGCTGAATCCACACAAAAAAGGAAACAGACTCTTGGGCTCTTATAACTAGTAGCAGCTCTAACAACCTGGTGACAGGACGTGAGGGTTTCAGAGATGCCAATAATCAAACTAGCTCACACGCCTAGCCTATTTGGGCATATCAAAACAAAAAAGAAGCTAGGACACAGGAAGAAAACATAAAATAAATAAATATAATAACTTATTGATGGGTCAGAGACAACAGTCAATATCAAATCACATAAAGGGGCAGACCATGATGACTTCAGCAAGCAGCCAAAACAAAGAATCAAGAAACCTTCTGGAGGTAGAGAAGATCTTGGAATTACTTGAGGTAGAATTCAAAAGATTAATATACAGAGCTCTTCAAGAGTTCAGAAAGAAGATCAGGCAAAATGCAAACCAAGCCAAGAAAAATACAGACAAAGCAGTAGAGGAACTTAACCCAGACCCAGTGCCCTCAAGTCAATTCCGACTCATAGCGACCCTATAGGATGGAGTAGAACTGCCCCATAGAGTTTCCAAGTTAAGAAGGTTATATAAGAACATAATGACAAACTTGACAGGCTGCAAGAATCCATACAGAGATAGGAAACAGAAATCCAAAAGATTAATGATAAAATTTCAGAATTAGAAAACTCAATAGAAAATCATAGAAGCAGAATTGAGGAAATGGAAGTGAGATAGACAGCTCCACAATAATAGTAGGAGACTTCAACACACCACTTTTGGTGAAGGACTGAACATCCAAAAAGAAGCTCAATAAAGACATGGAAGATATAAATGCCACAATCAATCAACTTGACCTCATAGACGTATACAGAACACTCCAACAACAGTAGCCAAGTATACATTCTTTACCAACGCACATGGAACATTCTCCAGAATAGACCACATTTTAGGACACAAAGCAAACCTTAACAGAATTCAAAACATCCATATATTACAAAGCACCTTTTCTGACCATAAAGGCATAAAAGTAGAAAGCAATAACAAAAGCAGCAAGGGAAAAAAAATCAAATACATGGAAACTGAACAATACTTTACACAAAACTACTGGGTTGTATAAGATATCAAGGATGAAATACAGAAATTCATAAAATCAAATGACAGTGAAAGCACATCTTACCAGAACTTGATCTCATAGACATATACGGAACAATCCACCCAACAGCAGTCAAGTATACTTTCTTTTCCAATGTACATGGATCATTCTCCAGGATAGACCACAAATTAGGCCCCAAAGCAAGCCGTCTTAGTTATCTAGTGCTGCTATAACAGAAATAACACAAGTGGATGGCTTTATCAAACAGAAGTTTATTTTCTCACAATAAAGTAGGCTAAAAGTCCAAATTCAGGGTATCAGCTCCAGGGGAAGTCTTTCTCTCTTTGTTGGCCTTCTCATCGATCCTACCACAGACTAAGAGCTTCCTTGTGCAGGTACCCCAGGTCCAAAGAACATACTCTGCTCCTGGCACTGCTTTCCTGGTGATATTAGGTCACTCCATCTCTCTGCTCATTTCTTTCTTTTATATCTCAAGACAAAATCCAATCTTGTAGATTGAGTCCTGCTTCACTAATGCAACTGCCTCCCAACCTCCTTCATTAACATCTAGAGGCAGGATTTACAACATGTAGAAAAATCACACAATACTTGAAATCATGGCCCAGCCAAATTGATACATTTCTGGGGGGACATAATTCAATCCATGACACAAGCCTTAACAGAATCCAAAACACAGAAATACTACAAAGCATCTTTTCTCACCACAAGGCCATAAAAGTATAAATCAATAACAGAAAAAGCAAGTGAAAAAAAAAATCAAATACACAGAAGCCAAACAACACCTTGCTCAAAAACTACTGGGTTATAGAAAAAAGCAAGGAAAAAATAAAGAATTCACAGAATCAAATAAGAATGAAAACACACTCTACCAGAACCTTTGGAACACAGCAAAAGCAGTGCTCAGAGGTCAATTTATATCAATAAATGCACACATCCAAAAAGAAGAAAGTTCCAAAATCAAAGCATTAACCCTATAACTCAAACAAATAGAAAGAAAGCAGCAAAAGAAGCCCATGGGCACCAGAAAAAAGGAACTAATAAAAATTAGAGCAGAAATAAATGAAACAGAGAATAGAAAAATAATTTAAAGAGTTAACAAGACCAAAAGCTGGTTCTTTGAAAAGGCCAACAAAATCGATAAACCACTGGCTGAACTGACAAAAGAGAAACAGGAGAGGAAGGAAATAACCCAAATAAGAAATGAGATGGGCGATATCACAACATACCCAACTGAAATTAAAAGAATCATAATGGAATACTATGAAAAAATTGTACTCCAACAAATTTGAAAACCCAGAGGAAATGGACAAATTTCTAGAAACACTCTACATACCTAAACTAACACAAACAAGGTAAAACAACTAAATAAACCTGTAACAAAACAGATTGAAAAGGTAATTAAAAAGCTCCCAACAAAAAAACCCTGGCCCTGATGGCTTCACTGTAGAATTCTACCAAACTTTCAGAGAAGAGTTAACACCACTACTACTAAAGGTATTTCAGAGCATAGAAAAGGATGGAATACTACAGAATTCATTCTATGAAGCCAGCATAGCCCTGGTACCAAAACTAAGTAAAGACACCACAAAAAAAGAAAATTACATACTGATTTCCCTCATGAGCATAGAAGCAAAAATCCTCAACAAAATTCTAGCCAATAGAATTCAACAACATATCAAAAAAAAAAAAAAAATCACCATGACCAAGTGGAATTCATTCCAGGTACCAAGGGATGGTTCAACATTAGAAAAATAATCATAAAATCCAACACATAAATAAAACAAAACAACCACATGATCTTACCAATTGATGCAGAAAAAGCATTTGACAAAGTCCAACACTCACTCATGACAAAAACTCTCTATAAAATAGAAGGGAAATTTCTCAACATAATAAAGAGCGATTATTCAAAGCAACAGCCAACATCACCTAAGTGCAGAGAGCCTGAAAGCATTCCATTTGAGAATGAGAACTAGAAAAGAATACCCTTTATCACCACTCTTATTCAACATTGTGCTAGGTGTCCTAGCCAGAGCAATAAGGCAAGAAAAGGAAATAAAAGGCATCCAAATTGGTAAGGAAGAAGTAAAAATATCCCTATTTGCTGATGATATGATCCTATACACAGAAAACCCCAAAGAATCCACAAGGAAACTACTGGAACTAATAGAAGAGTTAGGCAGAGTGTCAGGATACAAGATAAACATATAAAAATCACTTGGATTCTTCTACACCAACAAAGGGAACTTGGAAGAGGAAATCACCAAATCAATACCATTTGCTGTAGCCCCCCAGAAGATAAAACACTTATGAGAAAATCTAGCCAGAGGGATAGAAGGTCTATACAAAGAAAACTACAAGACACTACTGTAAGAAACAAACAAAAAAAAAGACCTACATAAGTGGAAAAACATACCTTGCTCATGGATATGATGACTCTACATTGTGAAAATGTCAATTCTACTCAAATCGATTTACAACTACAATGCAATCCTGACCCAAATTCCAACAATATTTTTTAACAAGATGGAGAAACAAATCACCAACTTCGTATGAAAAGGAAAGAAGCCCCAGATAAGTAAAGCATTACTGAAGAAGAACAACAAAGTGGGAGGCCTCACATTACTTAATTTTAGAACCTACTATACTGCCAGGGTAGTCAGAAACAGCCTGGTATTGGTACAACAACAGATACATAAACCAGTGGAACAGAATTGAGAATCCAGACGTAAATTCATCCACCTATGAGCAGCTGATATTTGACAAAGGCCCAAAATCTGTTAAATGGGGAAAAAACAGTCTATTTAACAAACAGTGTTGGTATAACTGGATAGCCATCTGCAAAAAAATGAAACAAGACCAATACCTCACACCATGCACAAAAACTAACTCAAAATGGATCAAAGACCTAAACATAAAATTTAAAACGATAAAGATCATGGAAGAAAAAGTTACAGACAGTGCTAGGAGCCCTAATACATGGTATAAACAGAATACAAACCATAAGTTACAGTGCACAAACACCAGAAGAGAAACTAGATGACAGGGAGTTTCAAAAATCAAACATTTATGCTCATCAAAAGACTTCACCAAAAAAAGTAGAAAGATAAACTACGGACCGGGTAAAAAACTTTGGTTACAACATATCCAATCAGCATCTAATCTCTAAAATCTACAAGATACTACAAAACTCCAACAACAAAAAGACATGTAACAATTAAAAAATGGGCAAAGGATATGAACAGATACTTCACCAAAAGAAGACATTTAGGCGGCAAACAGATACATGAGGAAATGCTCACAATCGTTAGCCATTGGAGAAATGCAAATCAAAACTACAATGAGATACCATATTACCCTAAGAAGGCTAGTATCAATGCAAAAAAACACAAAATAATAAATGTTGGAGAGATTGTGGAGAGACTGGAACACTTACATACTGCTGGTGGGAAAGTAAAATGATATAACCACTTTGGAAATCAATTTGGCTCTTCCTTAAAAAATTAGAAATAGAAGTACCATATGATCCAGCAGTCCCATTTCTTGGAATTTAACCTGGAGAAATAAGAGCCATCACAGGAATAGATATATGCACACCCACGTTCACTGAAGCACTGTTCACAATAGCAAAAAATGGAAACAACCTAGATGTCCATCAACAGACGAATGGATAAAGAAATTATGGTACATACACACAATGGAATACTGTTGTTGTTAGGTTCTGTGAGTCAGCTCTGACTCATAGCAACCCTATGCACAACAGAATGAAACACTGCCTAGTCCTGAGCCATCCTCACAATTATTGCTGTGCTCGAGCCCATCGTTGCAGCCACCGTGTCAATCCATCTCATTGAGGGTCTTCCTCTTTTTCTCTGACCCTCTACATTACCAAACATAACGTCCTTCTCCAGAGACTGATCCCACCTGATAACATGTCCAAAGTAAGTGAAATGTAGCCTTGCCATCCTTGCTTCTAAGGAGCTTTCTTGCTGTACTTCTTCCAAGACAAATTTGGCCGTTCTTTTGGCAGTCCATGGTATACCCAATATTCTTCACCAACAGCACAATTCAAAGGAGTCAACTTTTCTTACTTATTGTTCAGCTTTCACGTGCACATGAGGCGATTGAAAACACCACAGCTTGGGTCAGGTACACCTTAGTCCTCAAGGTGACAACTTTGCTTTTCAACACTTCGAAGAGGTCTTTTGTAGCCAATTTGCCCAATGCAATGTGTCTTTTGATTTCTTGACTGCTGCTTCCATGGATGTTGATTGTGGATCCAAGTAAAATGAAATCCTTGACAATCTCAATCTTTTCTCTTTATCATGATGTTACTTATTGGTCCAGTTGTGAGGATTTTCATTCTCTTTATGTGGAAGTATAATCCATTCTGAAGGCTTTGATCTTTGATCATCAGTAAGTGCATCAAGTCCTCTTTACTTTCAGCAAGCAAGGTTGTGTCATCTGCATAACTGCAGATTGTTAATGAGTTTTCCTCCAATTCTGGTGCCTGGTTATTTTTCATAGAGTCCAGCTTCTCGATTATTTGCTCAGCAAACAGACTGAATAGGTATGGTGAAAGGATACAACCCTGACACACAGCTTTCCTGACTTTAAACCATACGGTATCCCCTTGTTCTGTTCGAACGACTGCCTCTTGATCTATGTATGGATCCCTCACAAGCACAATTGTTTCAGAATTCCCATTCTCTGCAATGTTATCTAAAATTTGTTATGATCCACATAGTCGAATGCCTTAGCATAGCCAATAAAACACAGGTAAACATCTTTCTGGTATTCTCTGCTTTCAGCCAGGATTCATCTGACATCGGCAATGATATCCCTGGTTGGTTCCATGTCCTCTTCTAAATTGTCATACTTTCGGGCTTGTGTGTTGCTGTGATGCTGGAGCCTCTGCCACTGGTATTCAAATACCAGCAGGGTCACCCATGGTGGACAGGTCTCAGGTAAGCTTCCAGACTAAGACGGACTAGGAAAAAGGACCTGACAGTTTACTTCTGAAAAGAATTAGCCAATGCAAACCTTATGAATAGCAATGGAGCATTGTCTTATATAGTGCTGGAAGATGAGCCCCTCAAGTTGGAAGGCACTTAAAAGACGATTGGTGAAGAGCTTTCTTCTCAAAGTAAAGTCAACCTTAATGACGTGAATGAAGTCTAGCTTTCAGGATCTTCATTTGCTGATGTGACATGACTCAAAATGAGAAGAAACAGCTGCAAACATCCATTCATAAACAGAACATGGAATGTATGAAGTACAAATCTAGGAAAATTGGAAATCATCACAAATGAAAGGAAATGCATGAAGATCTATATTCTAGGCATTAGTGAGCTGAAATGTACTGGTATTGGTCATTTTGAGTTGGAGAATCGTATGGTTTACTATGCTGTGAATGACAATTTGAAGAGGAATGGCACTGCATTCATTGCCAAAAAAAATTTTAGGATCTATCCTGAAGTACAACTCTGTCAGTGAAAGAATAATATCCATATTCCTACAAGGAAGACCAGTTAATACGACTATTACTCAAATTTGTGTACCAACTACTAAGGCCAAAGACGAAGAAATTGAGGACTTTTACTAACTTCTGCATTCTGAAGTTGATCAAACATGGAACACTACCCAATGGTATAGAACAATGATGAATTCGAGAAACATCTCACAACATGGATGGATCTGGAAGGCATTATGCTGAGTGAAATTAGCCAGTTGCCAAAGAACAAATATTGCATGAGACTACTATTATAAGAACTCAAGAAAAGGTTTAAATACAGAAGAAAATATTCTTTGATGGTTATGAGGATGGAGAGGGAGGAAAAGGGGGATTCACTAACTAGATTGTAGACAAGAATTATCTTAGGTGAAGGGAAGGACAACACACAATACAGGGTAAGTCAGCACAATTGAACTAAACCAAAAGCTAAGAAGTTTCCTGAACAAAACCAAACACTTCAAGAGACAGTGTAGCAGGGGCAGGAGTCTGGGGACCGTGGTTTCAGGGGACATCTAGGCCAACTGACGTAACAAAGTTTATTAAGAATATGTTCTGCAACCCACTTTGGTGAGTGGCGTCTAGGGTCTTAAAAGCAAGGAAAATAGTAGCCCAAGAGACAAAATGGCCACATAAACCAGAATCTCCATTAGCCTGAGACCAGAAGAACTAGATGGTGCCTGGCTACCACCAATGACTACCCTGACAGGGGACACAGCAGAGAGTCCCTAATGGAGCAGGAGAAAAGTGTAGTGCAGAACTCAATTTCACGTAAAAAGACCAGACATTATGTTCTGACTGAGACTAGAGGAATCCCAGAAGATATGGCCCCCAGACTCTCTGTTAACCCAGAACGAAACCATTCCTGAAGCCAACTTTTCAGGCAAAGATTAGACTGGATTATAAAACATAAAATAATATTCCTGAAGAGTGTGCTTCTTAGTTCAAGTAGATGCCAAAAACAAAACCAAACCCAGTGCCATTGAGTCAATTCCGTCTCATAGTTCAAATAGATACTGGAGACTAAATGGGAAGCTCCTGTCCGGAGGTGGGATAAAAAGGCAGAAAGAGACAGGAGCTGGTTGAACTGACACGAGAAACCAGGAGTGGAAAGTGGAAGTGTGCTGTCACATTATAGAGATTTCAACTATGGTCACATAACAATATGTGTGTAAATTTTTGTATGAGAAATTAACTTGAGGTGTAAACTTTCACCTGAAGCACAATAAATTAAAAAAAAAAAAAAAAAGATGTTCCAAGCTCATCTAGAACATTTCTTGCCCTACATCTGAAAATGACCATTTCTCAAAGAAGTTCTAGTTTCTTTTACTGGGAACAGGTTTTTTAAAAACCACAATCTGTTGTTTGGGTCATTGTTTCTAGGCCTCTTTAGTGGTTAGAGTTGGCAGGGAATACACACATATGTGTAGATGTATGTGTACATATATAAATACATAGTATATACAAGTTTATATGATACTGTCACATTGCCAATTAAAATATAAAAATTCAGAATGGAATTCTTGGTTAACCTCTTCTGCATTGTATCTCTGTCTTCTTTCTTGGACACCAAGAATCCTGGTTGTCACCAATACAGAGAATGATAAAGTTAAAATATCTTACATGTACTTGTGTACTTTATCTCCCATTACACACAGAATAAGAGTACTAATACAATCACCACCAATATAATTACTGAGAACAGTTAAAATTTTTGTTTTGCCTGTATTGTTCCCATTTTTCTCCTATTTATGTTCTTGTGCTAGGTCTACATTGTTTGGACATATAGAAGTTGCATACTACATGTTTTGTTGCCTCTGTTTTATCCGCCATTTAGTTTTAGTTATACAAGTAACAAGAAGCCCTAGTGGTGCAGTGGTTAAGCACTCAGCTGTTAACCAAAAGGTCACTGTTCTAACTCACCAGCTGCTCCACGGGAGAAAGATGTAGCAATCTCCTTCCTTTTGTAAAGATTACAGCCTTGGAAACCCTATGGGGAAGTTCTACTGTGTCCTACACCAAAAAAAAGAATCTAGCCCCTTGCCATCAAGTAGATTCTGACTCATAGTGACCCTATAGTGTTGCTATAAGTAGGAATCCATTTGATGGCAATAGGTTTATACAAGTAACAATATGTTTAATGCTCACACAATTCCTTATGTTGTCTTTGGTCATTTTGGTTATCTGAACACCACTCCATAATAGATTCCTCGGAAAGGTTTCAATATTCCTTAGGTTAAGATAAGAGTTTGCGACCCTTATGCATGAAAGAGATTTCTATTAGGTTTTAACTCCTTGGCTACTTTTTTTAATCATTGAATATCTTAAACAGAGTACACTATTTTCACCTGGCGAAAAGCACTGACTGCTGTCTAAGTGACTGATGATTACTGAATTTTCTTTCGTTTATAAGTTACTTGCTATAGGGTCACTATGAGTAGGAAATGACTTGACAGCAGTGAGTTTTTGGTTTGGTTTTGCTTATTGTTGTTGTTGTTAGTTTCTATTGAGTTGATTCCAACTCATGGCAACCCCACGTGTGCAGAGTAGAACCACTGCATAGGGTTTTCAAGGTTCTGACCTCTTAGAAGCATATTGTGGTCTTTAAAAAAATTCCTCTTACAGTAAAAGAAACTAGGACTTCTTTGAGAGATGGTCATTTGCAGATCTAGGGCAAGAAATGTACTAGATGAGCCCAGGATGTCTTTAGATATCTATAAAATTCTATTCTATATCTCAAACTATCAGTGATCATATGAATATTTGGGATGTTCCCAGTTTCTGGTGTTACAAATAGTGCTGCTTTGAACACTATCGAACATATCTTTTGATTATCGTTTATACATATTTCTGTTGGGTATATAGCTTAAAAACAATTGCTGAGTCATGGAGTATGGGTAAAAAAGGAGTATGGGTAAATTCAGGTAAATAAACATTGAAAAACGTGTTTCCAAGGTGGATGTAAAAATGTACACTTTTAAGTGCCAAGGGTAAGAGTTTCACTTTTTTTTTTTTTAGACATCCCTGGTGGCTGTGCAGTATCATTGCATTATGGTTTTAATTTGCATTTCTCTCATGGCAATAAAATAAGCACCTTTTTATAGGTTTCTAGCTTATTTTAATGTGTTCAGAGAATATGCTCTGAATTATTCCAATCCATTGAAATTTATTGAGGCTTATTTTATAACCCAGTATATGGTCAATGTTAATGATGTTCCTATGTGAAATTAAAAAACGTGTTTTCTGACATTGTCAGGCTCAATGTCCCATATATGATAATTATTCCAAGTTCATTAATTATGTTGTAAAGATCTTTTGTATACTTAGTGGTATCTGTTTTTGTTGTTGCTCTGGTTGTTTTATCAGCTACTGTGAGAGGTATGATAAAGTCTCCTACCATGAATGTGGATTATCTACTCCATCTAGTTGTATCTCATTTTGCTTTATATATTTTGAACTTCAGTTATGATGTGCATACAAGTTTTGAATTAAGATATCTTCATCATAGGTTGATTTCTTCATTAGGTCTAGTGATGATTTTTGCTTAAAAGTATGGAGGTAAGCAGTGACATTTGAGTTTCATTTGTAATTATGTAAAGGCAATGAAAACTGTGCTATACAAGAAGAGGGGCCAAAACTAAAATCACTGTACGGAGTCAAGGACTGGTTTAGAATTTGTAATTTGTGGAAGGAGGCTTGACAGTATGGTCTATAGAAAGTTTTGGGTTTGGAGAAGTGAAAAAAGTAAAAAGTTTCAGACATAGCCTCTGGACCAAGAACTGTGCCAAGTCATGTTTTTTTTTTTTGTGCTGGGCCTAGAATTTCCTAAAAATGGTAACTATGGGACTTACAATTGCCATTATATAACCTGGACCTTGAAAGCAGAAGCTGGAGTTCTGATGAAGACAACTACAAGTATTTGGCAGGAAAACTTACAGAAAGAGAGAAGTAATAGATAGATAGATGATAGATAGATTAGACAGATAGATGATGGATGGATGGATGGATGGATGGATGGATGGATGGATGGATGGATGGATGGATGGATGGATAGAACTATTAAAAGGAGTATGAAATGCAAAATTCAAAAACACATGAAAGAGATAATTCCTCAGAAAAGTAGCTAAAAGCATATGAATATAAAAAAAAAGTCAAAAAATCAGTCGAATAAATATTTTAAAATTAGTATGCATTACATTTTTTTTATAGTTATCAGATAGTCTTTTTGAATGGCTTATAAGTGACTAAATTTTTTAGCTGCAGGTAAACAGCTCTTGTCTATATACAATGTACAAGACTTCTGAAAGTATGTTTTCTATAAATATACATATTATTTAATTATCACACTGCCTTCTCCTTCTGCCTCCCCACCACAACCATGAACATGTACAAATCAAGTACTTACCACACTCTGCTTTTTCCAAGGTTTTAACAAGAAAAAGGTGTTGTTATACATTTCAAAACTTAGTTCTTTAATCATCTAGCAGCATTAAGGGTCTCAGTTTAAAGCAGTATCTCCTAGATAAGGGATTTAGAGAATGAAATCTCACTGCTTTTTGAGAAAAGGAAGAAGGCAATTTCAGGCACAGCCAAATATCTGATACTAAATCTCATTAGCCCCATATCAACTCTCCTCTGAAAACCCAAGTGCCATGCTGTTAGCAATAAACTGAGATCCTAATGCCTTTCCAGAACTCCAAATTACAATATGTAAATCCAAGTGTAAATAATTAAATGTACATATATTTAACCTGAATTACCCTGCAGACATGCTGTTCTCACCTCCTGCCTCCCACTAAACCTTGTCAGTTGTTGGTAAAATACTAACATGGCACTAGAGAAGAAGGGGAAACAAAGGTAGTTAGAATGGTATAGCCCCTGCAGTGTTTAATTCATAAAGCAGGAAACGCAAATTGGGGTATTGGAGCGATGGCGTGGTTACAATGAACGATAGAAAAACACCCCTTAGGGGACTAAGCAGGAAGTAAATTGGGTTCTATTTCGAGATGATGGTTCATTTACATAGTTGTAGTTATTTAAATAATTAATTTCATAATGAAAGTAACTTTTAAAAGTCAAAGTCCCACTCGGCTGCAAATTCAAAATTCTCTCATGCTAAATCAGAGCTCTTTATTCTCCATAATATATCAGTAAAATCCATTTAAGAAAAAAATTTCTATTTTTAGGGGATAAGATGTAAACCACATATGGCTTAAAAAAAAAAAAAATGGCTTAGTTGTAACTTTATTACTAGGAAAAAGCTTTAGCCTTGCAGTATTTCAGCGACTGCCTTTGCAGAGCTTTTTTTCTAACCCAGAGCAAGTAGAGATCTTGCTTCTAGCCAGGAAACATGAAATGTTCGTTCACATTGGTTTAGACAGCGAAAAGCCCTATAGAAAGTGTTAGGAAGATATGCAAGGTCATGACCAAGGAGACTAGGAGCACAAAGCTACCAGAAAGTAGTGAATAGGTCAGTAAAGTAGCTGTCAGTCTATGATTAATAAGGTCAGGACTAGAATAGAATCAGAGCATATTAAATAAATTCTGTGGGTTAAATATCCCAGGGTCAGGTTAGACAGATAACTCTAGAGATCTCAGAAGATCTGAAAAACAGAAGGTGCATAAAGACTGAAAGTGTTGGGGAAGAAACCTATAGAATCATACTTATAGAAAGAGAATCAGCTTGACTTCTTTGGCAGTTTTTAATTTTTATATTATTTTTTCCCCGTCAGAAGAAATAAATGAGTAGTTCTGGACTTGAATACTTAAGTGAGAGGTAGAAGGGGAAAGTTTGAAAGTTCAATAAATACACTATCTAATCCTTTTCATCTTTGTTATGTCTTCCTCAGTTCTTTGAGGCTGCTAACATTAATATATCATTCCTTCTATCCTTCAGGAACTCAGCATCCATCCTGACTTCAATTCCATGCATGCAGTGTTTACCACTACCACCTATCTGTCAGTTTGCCCTAGTGTGATGCCTTGTATATTGCTGTGATGCTGGAAACCATACCACCAGTATTTCAGACACCAGTGGGGTCAGGTTTCAGTAGTACTTCCAGACAAAGACAGAGTAGGAAGAAAGGCCTGGTGATCTCCTTCCAAAAATTATCCAATGAAAACCTTATGGATCACAACAAAGCATTATCTGACAATTCTGCTTTGGACATGTTATCAATAGGGAGCACTTACTAAAGGAGGACATCATGTTTGGTGAAGTAGAGAACCAGAAAAGATAAGGAAGACCCTGGAGAAGATGGGTTGGCACAGTAGTTGTAAGGATAGAATTGAACATGGTGGCAATTATGAAGATGATGCAGTATCAGGCAGCAGTTTGTTTTGTTGTACATAATGTCACCAAGAGTTGGAGTTGACTAGACAGCAGTTTATCTATCTATCTATCTATCTATCTATCTATCTATCTATCTATCTATCTATCTATCTATCTATCTATCTATCTATCTATCTATCTATCTATCTATCTATCTATCTATCTATCTACCTATCTATCTATCTATCATCTATCTATCATCTATCTATCTAATCATCTATCATCTGTCAATCTATCTACCTATTACCTATCTACCTATCTGTCTCTGTCTGTCTATCTATCTATCATCTATCTACCCATCATCTATCTATCCATCTATCATCTATCTATCTATAATGTATTATCTCTCTGTCTGTGTGATATATAACAAAACAGCTTCATTCTTTTATTCCATTCTCTACTGACCTTTGTTTTTGTTTCACGTGAGCCGCTTAGTCCCATCACCACACCTTTGAGCTTCTCGTTTCCTTAACTCTCCATCCCTGAAGTTGTAAACACACACTGTTCCACTTTCAAACTAAAACTACTTATTCTTTTCTAACTTCAAAACTCCACCTCTGTTCTTCAATCTCATCAAGACTTCCAGGCACTTCATTTTTGTTTGCTCTAAATCTTTGAAGTTCCTGTCTTCCTTAGTTCCTTCTTTGGTTATTCTTTGGATGTAGGATACCATAGTAGTTAAGATTTGGCCCAGAATTGCTAAGATTTAATTCCAGCTTCTTTACTCTTTGGATATACGACATTTGGGAAGTTTCTTAATATTATTAAGCCTTAATTTTCTTTCTAATAAAATGGTTATAAAAGTATTACTTACCTCTTAAGGTAATATTATATAAAAGTAATGTAATATATTAATGTATCATATTACATTAATGTATCTTATTAACTTAATATGTTTAAATATTAAGTCAATATTTATTATTAAAGAAGTATTCAATATAAAGTGTTTAGCACAGTCTGAAACAATTGTAAACATGTAGTGTAGTGTATTTCCTTTGTTTTAGTATTAGTTTTTACTCATTTCTCATAACTACAACTAGGCTAATACGCAGCTTGTATGTTAAATTTCTGTTATTAACATTTTGTCTTTTCCTCTCTGTTCACTATCATGGGAAAGCACATATACATGTATAGCTCCATCATCAGATTCTGATGGCATACCACTCTATCTTTGCTCCAGACCACCCTCTTCAAGCCCCGAAACATGTATTACATGCTCTGTTGGACTGATATGCCATGAATGTTACACCAAAACTCTGTTCAAATTTGAACTTATTATCTCCTCCCCTTCTCCAGGACTTATGGTTTTCTCCAGTACTTTTTCCAACCTTGGCAAATGTGAAAACAATTGCCAAGACAAAAATTTGGGAGCCACAATTGAATACTCATTCTCCCTCAGTTCCTATCTCTAATCACCTATTTATTTCAATAGAGCTATATTATGCACAAAGAGCCCTGGTAGGGAAGTGGTTAAGCTCTTGGATGTTAACTAAAAGGTTGGCGGTTTGAATCCACCAGCCACTCTGTTGGAGAAAGATGTGGTCGTCTTCTTCTTTAACTTTACAGCCTCAGAAACCATATGGGGCAGTTTCCTACTCTGTCCTATAGAGTCACTATGAGTTGGAATTGACTTGATGGCACACAACAATGACAACATATTCTGCCTAACTTGGAAAATATTTCATCTCTCAAATGTCTGCACTTTAGTGTAATTCCTTATTTTCTTCATGTGGATTACTGCAATAAATGTTTAACAGTTCTCCTTGACTCCCTGACTCTAGAATTTCTTCCCTTGAAAAAGTTTTTTTTTTAAAGTCCCTCTTTGCTGCTTTCAAAATGCTCATTAAAAACTGAAATCTGATAATATTACCCCTGTACTTAAATTCTTCCAGTGGTTTTTCCTAGTCTTCAGGAAAAGAATAAACTCCTTAGCAAACATACGCAGACTTTCTTG
This sequence comes from Elephas maximus indicus, assembly GCF_024166365.1. NCBI lineage: Eukaryota > Metazoa > Chordata > Mammalia > Proboscidea > Elephantidae > Elephas > Elephas maximus. Next base: position 150,932,940 of record NC_064822.1, read on the forward strand.
GCTGTCCGGCATCGTGGAATTGACTGCCAGGATTCAAACCCATGCTCAAACCCACTTTTTAGCTTTGTGACCTTAGGCAAGTTACTTTATCTCTCTAACATGTAATAATATAATAATGTAACTTACACCTACTTTTCTGCACCTTTATTTATCTTTCCTTAGGCTTAAAATTCTGGACTATTTCTGGTTATTTATTTTCATATTTATTTAAAGCAGTATCTGGTACTTTGGAGGTACACAATAAATGTTGAAAGAGATGACTAATATCTATAAATTGCCTTACAATAATCCCTCATTAGCTTCTTTCCACAAGTTTTCCTGCTAGGCGTTGTAATCTCCACTTAAACATGAAGGATACTGAGAGTTAGAGAAGTTCACATCTTTCTCAGTGTCACATAACCGGTTGGTAGAATAACTAGCATTCAAATCTAGATCTGTCCATCTCCAAACTCTTTGTTCTTTCTCTTTCTACTTGCTCTTAGAAGAAAATCTAAAACTGTTATGGATCCACAATCCACACCCATGGAAGCCACAGTCAAGAAATCAAATGACCCATCACATCAGGCAAATCTGCTGTGAAAGATCACTTTTAAGTGTTGAAAAGCACAGATGTCGCTTTAAGGACTAAGGTGAGCCTGACCCAAGCCATGGCATTTTCAATTGCCTCATATGCATGCAAAAGCTGGGCAATGAATAAAGGAGACTGAAAAATTGATGCCTTTGAATTATGGTGTTGGCAAAGAATATCAAATATACCATGCACTGTCGGAAGAATGAAAAAACCTGTCTTGGAAGCACAGCCAGAATGCTCCTTGCAAGCAAGGATAGTGAGACTTCACCTGGGTGGGGCGCGCGGGTGCGTCGGACCAGACGGCCCCCCCGCCGCGGGGGGCGGGGGAGGGCCCGACGAGAGGCAGGACACCAGGGCCACGAGCGGAGGCTGTCCCGCTCGGTCTCAGGACCCTGCCACCGCCAACGCTGGCCGCGAGGCCGCGGACGAGGGCAGATGAGCGAGGTCGGGCCGGATTCATTATGACTAAAATTTCATTGTTTTCCCATTTCCTTCTACTTCCAAGCAAATGGGAGAACAGTACCTTCCTATGGCCACATGAAGTTAGGCATGGCCTTAAGACTTTCTCAGAGCAAATAAATACGACCAGAATTGATATTTGACACTTTTGGGCGGAGTCAGATCCCATAATCAGAGAGGCATGTGATGATGTGGAGGTACCACAATGAACCATCAGACAGTAATCATTCTTCTGGAGAGATACTGATGTTCACATTATAATTTGAAGTAGAACTAAACCTCTGTTGTTTAACGTCACTGAAATTTGTTTCACTTTTTTTTGTTTGTTTTGTTTTTTGTTACCATAACATAAACTGTATCAGTATCCTGATACACTTTGTATTTATACAGTGTTATTAAGTGAATTTTGTTAAAAAATTAATTAATCAAAAATATTCAAATTAATTAGTTATTTAAAGGAAATGTAGTTCATCAGCTTATTCACATCAAGAAATAGTTCCAGGTGCTTTTAGGAAAAAAAAAAGACATTCCTAAATTTGTTTCACGTAGTGGAGTCCCAAAAAAGGCAAAGTAAAAACAATTAAGTGAAATAATCTTCAAGACCGGAATTGTCATCAAATAATTAGATTGGCTTTAGGATGTATGTCACCATACTAGGTGGCATGGGGTTTTCAAAGCTTAAAATTAATCTTCTTTGAACTCCTCTTGATTCAAAACAACCTTAATTACAATATCATTTCCCAAGACTAAACTCGCTAATATTATTCTAGACAGAGCTAGTTATTAAAAGATTCTAAAGATGATGGTTGGCATACGTATGATATGATCTTTAATAAAAGCTATTAAGGAGAAAATGCAAAAAATAAAACAATATACAGGTTGTCCACAACTTACGAGGGGGTTCTGTTAACATTATTCCATTGTAAGTCAGTTCTGACGTAAGTTGAATACCTCATTTTTTTTTTTACTTTTCATTATTACTATCTTTTATTTTTAGGATCTTTATTAACATGATCTTTATTTGTCTTTGAATGTTGGAAACATTACATATAAACTTACAAATATATTATGTACATACATACGTACATAAAAACATGCAAATCATAAAAGTTTACTTTGACAATGTCAGTTTTGGTATAACTCCACTTGTGGAAGTTTTTGGATCATCTGGATAATCCCTGGGAGTGGGGATGGCATTTCTAGTCGGAAAATTTGTGAGAGTTGTCTGTATGGTCCTTTTCTTTTTTCCTTCATGTATTTCCCAGTAACATCCACTGCTTCCTGAATCTGCCTATTGACTTTGACAGAGCAGTCCACGTTTGGGTCCATGTTTTCAAGCAACTGAAGACCCTGATTTAGAAAAAAACTCAGCTAATACTTTCACTGTAAAAATTTTTTGACAACTTCTCTCCTTCCTCTTACTCATTATTTCTTCTGCAGCATTTTTTCCCTCTTCAAATTCCATTATGTACTGATCTGTCAATTCCCCTTCTTCATGATATATGAGCTGTTCCACAACCGTGATATCAAGCTTTAAATTCAGTGTTCTTGACATATGGACAATTTTTCCACTGATCTCTTCCATAATGTTTTCCTGATCAAATACTTGGAGAGTGTTCATATAACTCAGCAACTTTATCTGTATCCCCTGCCTGCATTTTCCAGTAACTTCCTCCCAGGAAGATACAATGTTCTGGATACACTGAAGAATATTATAATTCTTCCAGAAATCGCTAATGTTACCATACCTTCATCCATTGTAGCTATTGCCTGAGCAAATGTAGTGATAGGTATTATGCCTTGAAAGTGAATCACAGTTGTCATATTGGGAAGAAGATACTGCAGATTCACATCTTGACTTAGATCATCTACCAGAGGAGGATTTCCTGGGGTGTTATCAAGTAAGATGTAGAAAACAAAACAAAACAAAAAGTAAGTACATAAATTTGGTTCGATGTAACTCTAAGACGCTGTAACTCAGGACTACCTGTAATGCAAATTGTTAGAAGATGGTCAATTGATTCTTCCTTTTTTTTGTGAACTAAAGCTCTTGTTTTATGTTTTTCACATGTTATAGATGAGGAACGGGCCTAGGTGGGTTCCATTTAAAGTTTGAGGAGCTCAGAAGTATATAACAGACCAGCTGCCTCAAAATCATTTTCTGCATCATTTTGGTTTGGAAAGAATCTGCATTAATCTGTTGATTATAAAAGTTAATGGAAAAGTTGACTTTCTAATAATTGTTCCAAGAACTGATGATGTTATGTTGTCTCTGTGTGTGTATGCATATGTGTTAATTTTTTTTTTTCTCAGAAAACAACTGATGTCAGTTTGTTCTGTGAGAATTTGGATGACAAAGTCTCAAGAAAGGTTATTTAGCTTTCTTTTACCTTGGTTTCAGGGTTGTTTCAGTTTGATGAAGCAAATTGTCTCTTCATTCATTTCACAATTATTTACCTAGCGTTTACTATGTGCCAGGTTATGTTGAGGCACTAGGAAATATGTGGTGCACAAAACAAGGCATAGTTCCTACCTCAAAAATGTTTTCATAAGAGTATGGGAGATCGAGAAGCTGGACTATGTGAAGAACAGGGCATCAGGATTGAAGGAAGACTCGTTAACAACCTGTGTTATGCAGATGACGCAACCTTGCTTGCTGAAAGTGAAGAAGACTTGAAGCACCTACTGATGAAGATCAAAGACCACAGCCTTCAATGTGGATTACACTTCAACATAAAGAAAACAAATATCCTCACAACTGGACCAATGAGCAACAACATAATAAATGGACAAAAGATTGAAGTCAAGGATTTCATCTTATTTGGATCCAGAATCAACACCCATGGAAGCAGCAGTCGAGAAATCAAAAGACACATTGCATTGGGCAAATCTGCGCAAAAAACCTCTTTAAAGTGTTGAAAGCGAAGAAGTCACCTGAAGACTAAGGTACGCCTGACCCAAGCCACGGTATTTTTAATCACATCATATGCATGTAAGAGATGGACAATGAATAAGGAAGACCGAAGAAGAATTGATGCCTGTGAATTGTGGTGTTGGTGAAGAATATTGAATATATCATGGACTGCCAAAAGAATGAACAAATCTGTCTTAGAAGAAGTAAACCAGACTGCTCCTTAGAAGCAAGGATGGAGAGACTGTGTCTCACATACTTTGGACATGTTGTCGGGAGGGATCAGTCCCTGGAGAAGGACATCATGCTTGGTAAAGTACGGGGTCAGCAGAAAAGAGGAAGACCCTCAATGAAATGGATTGACACAGTGACTGCAACAATGGGCTTAAGCATAACAATGATTGTAAGGATGGCACAGGACAGTGTTTTGTTCTGTGGTGCATAGTGTCACTATGAGTTGGAACTGACTCGATGGCACCTAAAAACAACAACAACAACAATATGGGAGGTGGGCATTAATATATCATACACAGTAGTTTAAACGTAAACTGTTAAATGATCTACAAAGGCAAGATATGGAGTGCTATAAAAGCATATAATAAAGAATTGACTTAATCAGAGACATCCTGAAGATCATCCTTAAGGTTGTGACACAGGAACAGATTAAGAGTCAAAAGTGTGTGTGTCCATGCACATACATGTATATACTTAGCACTGTATACACAATAATTAGCATATACATGTGTGTAGGTGAAAAGCCTTTGTTTAGAACGAGTTTGGCAATTACGGGGTATTAGAGGGAAGCCAGGATAGCTGGATAGAGTAGAGCAGTATAAGAAAATGTGGCCTTCAAGGAGACTGAAAGCAAAAGTAAAGAGCAGACCTCTCAGAGCTTTGTAGACCATATGCAGTATTTTGACTCATTCTTTTATCTTTCCAAATCCAGATCTCCATGTTGATACTCAATTGCACTTATTTAGTTTTTCAGACAAAAGCCTCCTGTTTAATACTACATGGTTCAAATATTATCATAATCTGTATTATTTCTAATATTTTACACAGGTATAAATAATAGAAGAAAATTGAGGGAGAGGAGAAGGGAGGAGAAAAAAACAAGCTATTAACACTTAAGACAAGGGTTATTGACAATTCTAAACAAAAAATATAATAATTTTGTATTAAAAGTACAATATGCATTGAGGACTTACTCTGTGACACATCTTTATACACCTTATTTCTAAAAGACTTAGTTGGCCTGGTAGATAGCACTATCAATTCCAATTTATCACTATGCAAACTGAGGCACAGAGAAGGTAAGTCGTTTTCCTAAGGTCACAGATTTAATTAATACAAGAATTAGCACTTAAATGCTACTCTTAAGAGTTCAAAGTCCACACAATCTCCCAATGTATGTATTTAACCTGTGTGATGAAGGAGCATCATTACTGTGAGAGAGACTAAAATCAAGCCACCTATGGAAGAAATATCAAATATTTTCACCGTGTAGTCTCAATTCCCAAAATTATGTTCAAATTTATACCAATAGGGCTCAGGGATAAATATATCTCAACTTATAAAAAAAATAATAACTACCTCCTTTGTTGAAATCTTCTAGATAAGGAGAGCTAACTGCTCTCCAATTTCCAGAAGTGCTTATTCAACATCTTAATGATTAAATGTGCCAATGATATGTATGAATACAATGTTATTTCCCAAAGCATATCCCGCAAAATTGTTTATGTAGAGCATTTGATTACTTCGTTATTATTTGGTTTGGATCTATTACCAGTGTTTAGAATAATATCAGCAGTATTGGTGCAAGAAGCTTACCATTTGGAATAATGCCCAATAAAAGATACTTCCTGTGAAAACATCATTACCTACCACATGCAATTCATATTCCTGATTTAAAAGAATTTTTCATAACTACTATACATTTTTTTTCCGAGTTAGTTCTAATTATGAACATACTTCAATTAAAGTATTTCAGTACCAACTAAAATATATATATTTCCTTCCATTGTCACCCCTAACAACAAACTTCCCAAATTTGTGATGTCGTGGCCTGCTTAGATGTTAAGCACAATACTGTCTTTTGTATCTTTTCCGTAAATACGAAGCCAGTTATTTTTCATAGTGGCAAAAATTGCATAAGGAAGTTAGGAACTTTAAGTATTTGTATTAGCGCCTGGTGGATTTGAGCTGCCAAACTTTTGATTAACAGCGGTAGCACTTAACCACTACACCACCAAGGTTTCCAGTAACTTTTTAAGGATAATGAAATACCAATTAGGAATATTAAAGCAGGAGTGATGAATAATTTTCAAGTTTCTTATTAATAGACTTTATTTTTTAGAATCATTATAAGTTTACAGAAAAATTCACATGTAGTACAGAGAGCTCCCATGTTAAATCCCCTCATGTATATGTTTCCCTGTTATTAACATCTTACATTAGCATGATACATTTGTTACAATTAATGAACCAATATTGATAAATTCTTATTAACTAAAATCCATAGTTTTTTCAGACTTTCTTGTTTTTTACCTAATGTCCTTTTTCTGTTCCAGGACCCCATCTATCATTTCACAAATACCTAATGAGATCCCAGCCGTATCTCCTTAGGTATTTCTTGACTGTGACATTTTCTCTAACTTTCCTTATTTCTGATAGCCTTGACAGTTTTAAGGACCACTGGTCAAGTGTGTTGTAGGAGTCTCTCTGTTGGAATTTACTGATGTTTTTCTCATGATTAGACTGGGGTTACGGGCTTTAGGAGGAAGGTTACGAGGTAAATTGCAATTTTCATCACGTAATAATAAAGGTACATACTATCAACATGATTTATGACAGTTGATATTGGCCCTGATCACCTGCCTGGCTGAGGTAGTGTTTGTCAGAGACCTCCACTGCAAATTTCTCTCCCACGACCCTCTTTCCAAATGCCACTCTTTGGCAGGAAGTTACTATGCACAGTGCACAGTTAAAGTGTGGGTGTCTTTAGGATGGAGTATCAACATAATTTATTTTGAATTCTTTAGCACGGGAGATTTTTATCTTCTCCCTTGTTTATTAATGTATTCAATCCTTTTTACATTAGTATGGACTTGCAAGTATTTATTTCATATCTTGGGTTATAACCCAATACTACTTTATTTATTTTGTCGCACGTATTGTCCCAGCTTTGACCACTGGTAGCTCTGTCAGTTGTCTTCAATGTTACTTTGACATAGCCCCACAAACATGCTTTTTTGTTTTGAGGAGTACGATATTGTTCAGCAATTTTTACTGAAACAAACAAACCTGTTGCAGCCCAATCAAAGATGCTCCAGGCTCATTATGTATATTTTATTCCATGGTCTTAGAATTAGTTATGTCTTTTTTTTTTTTTTTTTTTCAAGGGTACCTGGCTCTTTTAACGGAGAATAGTATTAGAAACCAAGATCTGGGCACATAAGTGAGCTCATTGCTACTAGAATGTCATTTGTTTTAGGCCACCTCAGTAGATAGTGTAAAGAAATATATGGGAGTAAACTAACCCATATACTATACTATATGATATGTATGTATGTGTAAACCCATTGCCAACGAGTTGATTCTGCCTCATAGTGACCCTATAGGACAGAGTAGACCTGCCCCACAGAGTTTCCAAGGATCGCCTGGTGGATTTGCACTGCCAAACTTTTGGTTAGCAGCCATAGCACTTAACCACTACATCACCAGCATTTCCATATGTATGTATAGGTACATGCATGTACTATACTAACAGACATTTATAGATATTTCTGTATGTAACCATCCTTATCTATTTCATGAAGCCTTGGTAGTGCAAAGTTTAAACACTAGGTTGCTAACTGAAAGGTGAGCAGTTCGAACCCACCATCCACTCTGTGGGAGAAAAGACCTGGTGATCTGTTCCTGTAAAGATTATTGCCCAGGAAACCCTGTGGAGGAAATCTTACTCTGTCCTAAAGGGTCACTATGAGTCAGCATCAAGTTGATGACACACAACTACGTATCTATATTAAATTAAGCAACGAGTTCTTACTGATGCCTCCAACTCTAATCCATTATGATGTGGGTCATTCTATACTCTGTTATCTGTAAATTCCCAGTCCAATAGTGAAAAACTTTGCTCCCACCATCCACAATCTATTCACTTAGTTAGTTGTTCAATTCCATTACACATGGATAGCAATATCAGAACTAACCTACACCTTCATGTGAAACAACTTTATTAGGTAGAATACAGTGCTCAGGAGTAGCTTCTTTTGCCTCTAGTCTTACAGACTCCATTCATTTCCAAAGCTACTTAGATCAGCACCTTTACCCAAACCCCTTCAGTGAAGTCATTTCACATATTTGTAATACAGTTAGATTCTCTTTTCACAAGTTTGCGTTCTTCCCTGAGATCTAATATTTTTTTCTTAATTTGCATAATTAAAGTTCACTTTTTGTATTGTAAATGTCTATGCATTTGAACAAATGTATAATGTCATATAGCCACCATAACAATATCATACAGAATAGTTTCCCTGCCAAATTATTATTAATCAATGGTAATATTCATGTCAGAAAAAGAAAATAAAAATGAAATTTAAAATTATCATTCTCAGAGTAAATATTATTTATTAGATGATGATTCAGAAAACAATAATACATTTATTATTATGGATATTATTATTAAAATTGTAATTAAATTTTATAAACATGAATTCTATTAATGAGCTAATTAGAACTTCAGGCCCCTGCAGCAAACTTTTGGGAAATGGTATCAGAAAACAGCAATTTTGAGGGTTCCAATGAAGTCTTATGCTATAAATCAAATTCATCATACCTCCAAGGAACAGCTTATATATATATCTTGTTGTCCTTGAAATATGTTCTCTCATACGTTGTTTGAGATCACTGTGCAATCAGTTTATAGCTGGGGGATATTTTGAATACAACTTCTGTTTGAATGGTATTTTTATTACTTTTGAGTAAGTCTTTGTGCTGACCATGAGTTCCTGAGACTTGTAAACAACAATATGCTTTGCAAAAAACTAAAGAAGCAAAGAACATTATTATTATTATTGGATCAATATAGAAAGTAATGAATTAGCTGAATTATAAAACACTTTGAAGGAAAAGGAATCAAAATGATATCTCTAAATTTTAACAGACTATTAAATATACATGGTTAGTTCTACAAGCCAGAGTTTAATAGGTTTTGGGACTTTAGGTTTGAAAAACAAACAAAAAACCTTTCTTTCTCTCTTTTTTTTTTTTAATTTTCTGTCACTCACAGCCAACCTCTTCCACCACACCAAGATATTTTTGCACATGTTATATTGTCTGCTTTCACTTCTTTGAACCATATCTTTTACCTTGAAAACTACCACTGGGTCTTACACAGCTCAAAGAAAGAAATGACGTGATAATTTATGCAATCCTCAACCTGATGCCAGTGAGCCAATTCTGACTCATATTTCATATTAAATTTTAGTTCAATTAATGAACAGTGTTAGTTGTTGGTGTTTTTGCAGTTCTAAGATAATTAAGTTTATCCATATAACAAAAATGGACTCAATTAAGCAATATGAGGAAAATTACAAACAGATAAATAGAATAATGCCTGAAAATAGTGTGTGTACATTACGTGTTTGCTGAATGAATGGACACCGTGCTTCCCACATTGAAAACAAAATCAAGGCAGAAAAGAACTTCAGAGTCCATCTTTTATATGACTGATCGTTCAGAGCCGTTTCAGTAAAGAGACAGATAAAGAATGATGGACTGGGAAATAAGAGGCGGACTGAGGACCATATGTCATGAAATAGATGAAAAAGGAAATGAATTGTACATTAAGAAGAAGAGAAAACTGTGATTAAAGAAAAGATGTTCATAGATCCAGATCTTGGCAGTAGATAAGATTTTTGTAATGAAATGTTATGAAAAGCGGCAACATCTATGGGTATGTAAAACAGTGAAAGAAAAGACAATTCAAGTACAGGGAATAAAGGAACAGATGCATTACAAATGCCATCATTGTGGAGTTAGATGAAAGACTGGGAAGTAGGTATTCATTTCATTGATGATCTAGGTAAATGTTTAGTTATCTTCAGAAATAATGGCATTGAAGACGGAAAGGAAAAGGGATTGGCACTTAGAGTAAATTTTTAAAAGACAAATTTTGTGAATTATGGTGGTAGAACAATGACAGACAGATGGCAGCGAGAAATAAGATAAATGCTGATCCTCTTCTTTCGAAGTGGAAGATGGAATGCTTTCTCTTGATGATTTCAAGAGAAGCTGTATTTTCAAAGTAAAATGTCAGTAGGGATATGAAGAAATAAAGATGGTTTTAAAAATTAAAAAATATAAGTGTTTATTCACAAAGGGGAGGATGTTAGAAACAAGGTATTTGTGGATGGGAGTGAGCCTGGATTGGGAAAGGTTTCAAGCAGAGTGGGAGAAAAATTGGTGTAGGGAATGCTCTAAGAATGTTAACTAGAAGCAAATGGAAGTATTGGGCATGAAAACTCTATTTTTTTCATCCAAAAGGTTTTATGTAAATGCAATGAATAAATTATGCATGTCAATAAACTTTTTTCTTATTTATTTATTTATTTTTATTATGCCTTAGGTGAAGGTTTACAGAGCAAATTAGTTTCTCATTAAAAAGTTAGTACACATATTGTTTTGTGACATCAGTTACCAACCCCACGATGTGTCAATACTATTCCCATCTCTAACTTTGTTTCTCCATTATCAGTTTTTTTGTCCTCTCCTGCCTTCTTGTCCTTGACCCTGGGTTGGTGTGCCCATTTAGTCGCATTTTGTTTTATGGGCTGTCCAATCTTTGGCTGAAGGGTGAACCTCAGGAGTGATTTTAGTACTTAGTTTAAAGGATATCTGGGGGCCATACTCTTGGGGTTTTTCTCAGTCTCTATCGGACCAGTAAATCTGCTCTATTTTGCATGTGTTAAAATTTTGTTTCACATTTTTCCCCAGCTTAGTCCAGGATGCTCTGTTGTGATTCCTGTCAGAGCAGAGGGTGGTGGCAGCTGGGCACCAGTTAGTTGTGCTGGACTTAGTCTGGTGAAATCTATGGTACTTGTGGTCCATTAGTCCTTCTCACAAATCTTTCCCTTGTGCCTTTGGTTTTCTTCATTCTCCCTTGTTCCAGGCAGGGCGATATCAGTGAAGTGTCTTAGGTGTTTGCTCATGAGCTTTTAAGACCCCAGAAACTGCTCACCAAAGTAGGATGTAGAACATATTTTTTACATAAACTATGTTATGCCAATTGAGCTATATGTCCCCAGAAACCATTGTCCCCACAGATCTCAGCCCAGTAATTTGGTCCCTCGGGGAGTTTGGATGTGTCTAGAGCTTCCACGTCCTTGTTGTCCAGTATGCACCTCATCTCACATCCCTCTCCCCTGCCTCACTGCACTTTAACCACATAGGCTTCTTGTTGCTCGTAAACACACCAAGTTCCTACTGACTTCAGAATCTTTGTAGTTGCTGCTTCTCCATCTACCTCTTTTATCTCCTGATTTATCTACATGAATGTTATTGTTGCTGTTGTTGTTAGGTGCTGTTGAGTCGGTTTTGACTCATAACGACCCTATGCACAACAGAATGAAACACTGCCCGGTCCTGAGCCATCCTTCAATCGTTCTTATGCTTGAGCTCATTGTCGCAGCCACTGTGTCAATCCACCTCATTGAGGGTCTTCCCCTTTTCCACTGACCCTGTACTTTGCCAAGCATAATGTCCTTCTCCAGGGACTGATCCCTCCTGACAACATGCCCAAAATATGTAAGACGCAGTCTCACCATCCTTGCTTCTGGTTGTATTTCTTCCAAGAAAGATTTGTTCGTTCTCCTGGCAATCCATGATATATTCAAAATTCTTCGCTAACACCACAATTCACAGGCATCAATTCTTCTTCAGTCTTCATTGTCTAGCTTTCACATGCATGAGATTGAAAATACCGTGGCTTGGGTCAGGCGCACTTAGTATTCAAGGTGACATCTTTGCTCTTCAACACTTTAAAGAGGTTCTTTGCAGCAGATTTACCTAATGCAATGCGTCTTTTGATTTCTTGACTGCTGCTTCCATGGCTGTTGATTGTGGATCCAAGTAAAATGAAATCCTTGACAACTTCAATCTTTTCTCCATTTATCATGATGTTAATCGTTGGTCCAGTTGTGAGGATTTTTGTTTTCTTTATGTTGAGGTGCAATCCATACTGAAGGCTGTGGTCTTTGATCTTCATTAGTAACTGCTTCAAGTTCTTTTCACTTTCAGCAAGCAAGGTTGTGTCATCTGCATAATGCAGGTTGTCAATGAGTCTTCCTCCAATCCTGATGCCCTGGTCTTCTTCATATAGTCCAGCTTCTTGGATTATTTTCTCAGCATACAGGTTGAATAGGTATGGTGAAAGAATACAACCCTGACGCACACCTTTCCTGACTTTAAACCAATAAGTATCCCCTTGCTCTGTCTGAACAACTGCCTCTTGATCTATGTAAAGGTTCCTCGAGCACAATTAAGTGTTCTGGAATTCCCATTCTTCACAAAGTTATCCATAATTTTTATGATCTACATAGTCGAATGCTTTTGCATAGTCAATACAACACAGGTAAACATCCTTCTGGTATTCTCTGTTTTCAGCCAGGATCCATCTGACATCAGCAATGATATCCCTGGTTCCATGTCCACTTCTGAAACCAGCCTGAATTTCTGGCAGTTCCCTGTCTATATACTGCTATAGCCATTTTTGAATGATCTTCATCAAAATTTTGCTTGTGCGTTATATTAATGATATTGTTCTATAACTTCCACATTCAGTTGGATCACCTTTCTTGGGAATAGGCATAAATATGGATCTCTTCCAGTCAGTTGGCCAGGAAGCTGTCTTCCATATTTCTTGGCATAGACGAGTGAGCACCTCCAATGCTGCATCTGTTTGTTGAAACATTTCAATTGATGTTCCTTCAATTCCTGGAGCCTTGTTTTTCGCCAATGCCTTCAGAGCAGCTTGAACTTATTCCTTCAGTACCATTGGTTCCTGGTCATATGCCACCTCTTGAAACGGTTGAACATTGGTTAATTCTTTTTGGTATAATGACTCTGTGTATTCCTTCCATCTTCTTTTGATGCTTCCTGCATCGTTTAATATTTTCCCCATAGAATCCTTCACTATTGCAACTCGAGGCTTGAATTTTTTCTTCAATTCTTTCAGCTTGAGAAATGCCGAGAGTGTTCTTCCCTTTTAATTTTCCATTTCCAGCTCCTTGTGCATGTCATTATAATACTTTATTTTGTCTTCTTGAGCCACCCTTTGAAGTCTTCTATTCAGTTCTTTTACTTCATCAATTCTTCCTTTTGCTTTAGCTGCTCAACATTCAAGAGCAAGTTTCAGAGTCTCCTCTGACCTCCATCTTGTTCTTTTCCTTCTTCTCTGTTTTTTCAATGACCTCTTGCTTTCTTCATGGATGATGTGCTTGATGTCATTCCACAACTCATCTGGTCTTCAGTCACTAGTGTTCAATGTGTCAAATCTATTCTTCAGATGGTCTCTAAATTCAGGTGGGATATACTCAAGGTCATGTTTTGGCTCTCGTGGACTTGCTCTGATTTTCTTCAGTTTCAGCTTGAACTTGCATGTGAGCAACTGATGGTCTGTTCCACAGTCAGCCCCTGGCCTTGTTCTGACTAATGATATTGAGCTTTTCCATTGTCTCTTTCCACAGATGTAGTCAATTTGATTTCTGTGTGCTCCATTTGGTGAGGTCCATGTGTATCGTCGCCGTTCATGTTGGTGAAAGAAGGTATTTGCTATGAAGAAGTCGTTGGTCTTACAAAATTCTATCATTTGATCTCTGGCATTGTTCCTATCACTGAGGCCATATTTTCCAACTACTGATCTTTCTTCTTTGTTTCCAACTTTCACATTCCAATCACAATTATCAATGCACCTTGATTGCATGTTCGATCAATTTCAGATTGCAGCAGCTGATAAAAATCTTCTATTTCTTCATCTTTGGCCCTAGTGGTTGGTGTATAAATTTGAATAATAGTTGTATTAACTGGTCTTCCTTGTAGGCGTATGGATATTATCCTATCACTGACAGCGTTGTACTTCAGGATAGATATTGAAATGTTCTTTTTGATGAAGAATGCAACATCATTCCTCTTCAAGTTGTCATTCCCAGCATAGTAGACTATATGATTGTCTGATTCAAAATGGCCAATACCAGCCCATTTCAGCTCACTAATGCCTAGGATATCTATGTTTATGCATTCCATTTCATTTTTGACAATTTCCAGTTTTCCTAGATTCATACTTCATACTTTCCAGGTTCTGATTATTAATGGATGTTTGCAGCTGTTTCTTCCCATTTTGAGACATGCCACATCAGCAAATGAAGGTCCTGAAAGCTTTACTCCATCCACATCATTAAGGTCGAGTCTGCTTTCAGGAGGCAGCTCTTCCCCAGTCTTCTTTGAGTGCCTTCCAACCTGGGGGTCTCATCTTCCAGCACTATATTAGACAATGTTCCACTGCTATTCATAAGGTTTTCACTGGCTAATGCTTTTCAGAAGTAGACTGCTGGGTCCTTTTTCCTAGTCTGTCTTAGTCTGGAAGCTCAGCTGAAACCTGTCTTCCATGGGTGACCCTGCTTGTATTCAAATACCGGTGGGATAGCTTCCAGCTTCACAGCAACACACAAGCCTGCACAGTATGACAAACTGACAGACACGTGGGGGCTACGTGAATGACTCATCCTAATTTTACTGAAATAGCACCTCCTCATTATCTAAGGTACAGGTGATACTACATTAAACAATTACCTACAAATAGTGGAGGAAACAGCAAAGTGAATCAGTGCCCAGAGATGTGCTATAACAGAGTTAAGAGTGGAGAGCATACAAAAGCAACATTTTACGCAAGCCAGGGAAGCCAGAGAAGGTATCATCTGGGCTGCGTCTCAGCGGATGAGTTGGTGTTAAAAGGAAGTGATGAAAGGACAGGGGACAGGATGTAAGATTCAAAGATGAGAGGAATATGATCCATCCAAACTACTGAAGAATAGCTGAAGCATAGTGAGTGTGCATAGTATGTTGAGCCTCTGGAATGGTTTCTGGCAAAAAGTAGGCATTAAAACCAACCACCTCTTGTCTGCTTTTATACCTTAACTGGTCTCTCTAATTTTACTCCTCTTTCTGAGTTTATTTCCTCTACTAGGTATCATAATAGTAATCTTTTAAAAATATGGGTCATATCATAACACTCCATTCCTTAAATCTTCTGGTAAACACTCCAGTCATATTGGCTTCCTTGCTTATCCTTGAACAGAGCATTCAAGTGTGTTCCTTGAACACACTGACAGCGCTGTACTTCAGGATAGATCTTGAAACGTTCTTTTTGATGATGAATGCAACATCATTCCTCTTCAAGTTGTCTACTCTACAGGAAGGGTATTGTGCTGGTTGTTTTACTTGCCTGGAATATTTTCCTCTTAAATTCCATGGAACACTCCTTCACTCCATTCTCTGTTCAAATATTAACTCGTCAGGGAGGCTTATAACTAACAAACTTACCTAAAATAGCTCCCCACGCATATCAGCATCACTCTATTACTTCTGTCTGTATCTATATCTGTCTGTATGCTTCCATCTGTATCTCACACTAAATATGAGCGACATGAAGGTAGAGACCTTTTTTTTTTTAAGTGGCACAGATGGTTAAAGGGTCGACTATTCACCAAAAGATTGGTGGTTCAAACCCACCCAGAGGTGCCTCAGAAGAAAGGCCTGTCAATTTGTTTCTGAAAAGTCACAGCCTTGAACACTCTGTGGAGCAGTTCTACTCCGCACACATGAGGTTGCCTTTAGTCACGATTGACTCGACAGCAACTAACAACAACTAACTCACTGAATAAATGAATAAACAAGCACTTCACGTATTTGCTGAAATAATTAAATAAGACATTTGTTGAAAGAATGAATAGATTAGGGTGGAGATGTATAAAACCTATTGCCATAAAGTTTGTTCTTACTCAAGATGGCCCCATGTGTTACAGAGTAGAACTGCTCCACAGAGTTTTCTTAGTTGTAATGTTTATGGAATCAAACAACCAGGCATTTCTTTCCTGGAACGTCTGAATGGGTTTGAACCACCAACATTTAGGTTATTAGTTGGGTGCAAAACTTTTGCACCACCCAGGAATCTCTATTATGTGTACCTGCATATTAAATGATTTTAAATTTTCAGTTAAGAAATTTGCATTTTATCTTGAGGAAATAGAGCACCAATAAAAGTTTGTTAGCCTTGGACTGGAGGAAAAGTATCCATTCATTAAGGAACCCTCATGGCATAGTGGTTAAAGAACTCAGCTGCTAACTGAAAGTTTGGTGGTTTGAACCAGCTCCGCAGGAGAAAGATGTGGCAGTCTGCTTCCATATAGATTTACAGATTTCAAAACTACAGGGCAGTTCTACTCTGTCCTATAAGGTTGCTATGAGTCAGAATCAACTCGACGACAGTGGATTTTGTTTTGTTTTGTTTTGTTTATCCATTCATTACGATAAGATATTGGGAAGAAAGGATGGATGAGGCCTTAATTTGAGGATATAAATGTGTAAATATAGAACACATTTAACTAAGTAGATAAACTTGCACTGAGAGTGAGGAAGAAGATTAGTTGTTAGTAGACTAAATGGGAAAAGTCTGAAATAGTTGTTGGTGAAAAAGAACTCACCGAAGACATTAAAGTAATTTCACAGCAGAAACCACAAAGTCCGAATTGAGGGTAGAGGCATGTAGTGGCAGCAATCTTGGAGAACACATGAAATCTTTCAACACGATACTCTAGATGTAGAAGCAGAGAAAATAGTTGATTGTTGCAGTTAAGCATTTTCACAGAGAAAGGAAGGCAAAGACATGAAAGCAAGAAAATATAAGGTATTGGTAACAATACAGTTAAAGTAATAAACAATAGAATCTAAGCTGCATAGCGAAGGACTTAAGTACAAGAGGGAGGTGATGAATGGTAAGAAAGGAAGTAGGCCAGAGGACTGTTAGTTAGATCAAAGTCTAATCAAGTTGCTCAGGGTAAAGCCTCAGAAATATATTATGACAGCATTTTTTTTTTTTTTTAGCCTAAAATTTCAGTAAGCATTCTGGAAAAAGGTATAAGGGTTAGGGTTGGGAAGGAGGCTAATCAGTTGAGTATATATCTGTCCCAGCTTCGTAAACTTGGCCCCTGCATGTAGTGGGAGTTCTCTTCATCTCTATTTGATATTCCAACCAAAAAACAAACAAACAAACCTGCTGCCATCCAGTTGATTCCGATTCATAGCGACCTTGTAGGACAGAGTAAAACACCCCAGTTTCCAAGGAGCACCTGGTAGATTTGAACTGCCGATCTTTTGGTTAGCAGCTGCAGGACTCAACTACTACGCCACCAGGATTTCCCTACTTGATATTAGAAGTTTCGTTTCTACTTGATATTAGAAGTTGCGTTTCTACTTGACATTAGAAGTTTGGTTTCTACCTGATATTCGAAGGAAACCCTGGTGGCTTAGTGGTTAAATGCTATGGCTGCTAACCAATAGGCAGTTTGAATCCACCAGGTGCTCCTTGGAAACTCTACGGGGCAGTTCTATTCTGTCCTATAGGGTCGCTCTGAGTCAGAATGACTAGACAGCAACGGGTTTTTGGTTTTGATATTAGAAGTAGTTTTACGTTAAACCTGTTGTTATATGTGAGACTATTAAGTAGCTGGAAATGACTGTAATTCTACTTAGCATCATACAGACTATCCTCATCAAGCTGTTCCCTGGGATGCAAAGATGTGAGGAGAGTCCAAAATTCTTTTGGCACTGTCAGACTCATAGAAAATGTTTTGTATTCTTACTGGTATTTTTCCTTTGGCAGGGTTCCCAATTTCTACATCTGCTTTTATTCTAGCAAAGTCTCTTTTCAACTGGGAGTATCAGACTTCTAACATATGATGCCGTTGCTATGTCAGGGAATATAGAAAGGAGTTATCTTTATTTAAAAAAAAGGAAAATTTTTTTCTAGACTGTAGACATAGGCCACCACACTCACTTAAATTTTAAATCTGAGTTTTGAATTGAGTTGGAATCAACTTGAGGACAACGGGTTTCATTTTGGTTCTTTTATGGTTCTTGGTCTTCATACTGCCTCCAGTCTAAAATAAACTTGGAGAAAAAAAAATTGAGAAAAGGAAGGAAATTAACAATAAGAATTATATCTTTTTGAAAAATGTATATGAATTCTCTATAAGAACTAGTAGCCATTAAATGTATGGCACACTATTATTAAAGTATACATTCAATGTATACTTGACTCTAGTAAATTAATAAATTTTGTACACATCAATATATGTATCTGTATATCTATATACCTAAATTTATTTATCTTTATATAAAAATCATTTGATATCTAATATATACAGACTTTAGATATCAAATGATCTGATATCTAAATATACATATATGATATCTAAAATAGATATATCTAAATGTATATATATATTGATATCTATCTATATACTTTAGATAGCAAATGATTTCAATTTTTATTCTCATCTGTCATCTTGGTGAAGGCCCAAATCAAATACATCATTCATATTTTTTAGCTGCAAGCAACAGCAACTAATTTGTATAGTTAAGTAAAAAAAAAAAAAAAAGCATTCCAATGATACTGAATAGCTCACAAATCTCAATAAGGAACAATACCATGAGTTTTGCCATGAAACTGGTTCTGGAAACACCAAAACTGCAGCCACTGGATACCTACAGCACCAATTACACCACCAGCACTACATATTCTACTGCCATTTAAATTGCTAAGGCTACACTCTTCGGAAACCGACTCACCTTGACCACTACTTCCACTCTTAATTTAAGGAGTTCTGTGTAGTCCTTGTTTGTTTGCACTACTAGCTTCTGGTCATGGTTTGCTGGCAGACGCATAATTTCCGTCTAGCCTCAGTCATGATGCCATGCATATGGGATACAAAGAGCCTAGGAAAGTAATCAGTTGCTGTTGAATCAATTCCGACTCATAGTGACCCTTTCTGTGTCAGTAGAACTGTGCTCCACAGAGTTTATGATAGCTGATCTTTTCAAAGTACATCACCAGGCCTTTCTTCCAAGGTAGACTCAAATCTCCAACCTTTTGTTAGCAGCCAAGCACATTAACTGTTTGCGTAGCCAGGGACTCATAGGAAAGGAGGGACCCACTTTGTAGAACACTTGTTTTACACTGACACTCTTATTTCATGAAGAAAAGAAAACATACATCATGAAACATTCTGTCTTTCCGTCTTCCTGATTTACAGAATTCAAGAGTACATAGGAGAAGTAGAAAAAGTTTCTACCTTTTCTAAAGGCTAGAGGCTTTAAAATTTACTTTAAATGTTCAACCCATCTTGACTTGAAATCAAGTAAATATGGACATATTATGGGTATATTTATATGTCTCTAAACATAAAAGAGGACATTCATTCTGTGAAATTCCATCCCTTTATGAATCAGTTAATTAATGTGTTGCAATTTGCTTTTCTTTCTTTTCCACATGAATGACCTCCTGTACCCCCAAGAGATAACATTTGCTGTTGTTGTCGTTAGGTGCTGTTGAGTCACTTCTGACACATAGTGACCCTATGTGCAAGAGAACGAAATACTGCCTGGTCCTGAGCCATCCTCATATTCATTGCTATGTTTGAGCCTGTTGTTGCAGCAATTCATCTTGTTGAAGGTCTTCCTGTTTTTTGATGACCCTCTATTTTATCAAGCATGATGTCCTTCTCCAAGAACTGGTCTCTTCTGATAACATGTCCAAAGTATGTGAGACAAAGTCCTGTCATCCTTGCTTCTAAGGAGCATTCTGGTTGTACTTCTTCCAAGACACATTTGTTCATTCTTTTGGCAGTCCATGGTATATTCAATATTCTTCACCAGCACCATAATTCAAGGGCATCAGTTCTTTTTCAGTCTTCCTTATTCATTGTCCAGCTTTCACATGCATATGAGGCAATTGAAAATACTATGGCTTGGGTCAGGCATACCTTAGTCCTCAAAGTGACATCTTTGCTTCTTAACACTTTAAAGAGGTCTTTTCTAGCAGATTTTCCCAACGCAATGCATTATTTGATAACACTAAACCCATGGAATTTCCTGAGTAGCCTGATACCAGCTGACCTCAGGGAAAAAGGGGGACATGATTCAGTCAATCATGCCTACCTAATAAAGTCTATAAAGACTCTGGACATGAAGCTCCATGAGTTTCCTCATTGGTGAAAGATATGAATGCATGTGAGAGGGCAACAAGACCCTTTTTGAGACATAGAAGCTTGATGTTGGGAACCCTTCTAAACCTTGCCCTATGCATCTCTTCTTTGTGCTGATCCTAACTTGTACCCTTTTCACTATAATAAATCTAATCATAAATATAGTTCTTTCTGCGAGTTCTATGAGACATTCCAGCAGAAAATTGAACCCGAAGGTAAGGTAGGATCCAGCAAGTCAGAAGTGAGACCGCAGTATGGTCGTGAGCCTATGGCTGGAATTTCCTATTTATTAGAATGAAGAACAGTGTCCATTTAACTCATGAGATTTGACTTAGCTATAGGTGGCTAGAGTCAAAGAAAGAAGAGCTGCATGGGCAGCCAACACCTGAAGTCTTGGGCCAAAGGACAGTGGCTTTTTAACTTATGAGATCTGACCTAGCTCCTGGTGGTTGAACTCAGAGAAAGAAGTGCTACATGTTACAACTGGTGTCAGGCTGAAGAGAGAAGTACAAAGTGGAAATTTATGCTGATTGTTATCCTCTTGCCTGCTTTCACTACTTCTACTTAACAATGTATTAGCAGTTTTATCCAGCTTGATAAAACAAAAAAAAAATAAAATTAAAACATTCAAATTGAAAAAGAGAAAGTAAACTGTTTTTATTTGCAAATGATCAGATAGATAATATATGTAGAAATTCTGATGGAATCTTCAAGAAATCTATTAAAACAAATGAGTTTAATAAGGTCACAGGATATATAATCAATATATGAAATCTGTTATATACTTATAAACTAAAAATAATCAAAAAATAAAAATAAGAATTATTTATATAGAATTAATAGAAATGCTAAGAGATATATTTGATAGGTTTACAAGACCTCTGTACTGAAACTAGGAAAAATTGGTAAGAGAAAGAGGATCAAAATAAATGGGACTTTCCACATTTATGTGTAGGAAGTCTCACTATTGTTAGGATTGATTTATAGACTCAGCATATTCCCAACTAAACTATCAGCAGTAGTTTCTGTAGAAATTGACAAGCTGATTTTAAAATTCATATAAAAGTGCAGAGTACCTAGACTAAGTAAAATAACTTAAAAAAAAAATTGGAGGCTTAACATTGCCTAATTTTGACTTATCATGAAACTACAATTATTAAAACAGAGTGCTACTGGCACAGAGATAGGGAAGTAGATCAGTAAAACCAAATAGAGAGTCCAGAAATAGACGCATACACATATATGGACAAACAATTTTTGAAAAAGGTGCAGGGGCAATTTAGTAGAGAAATTACAGTTTTTTCATCTAAAAATGAGATAATTGGATACATATATATTAAAAAATAAAAGAATATTAATACTAAATGGAAATCATACTTAAATGTAACACCTAAAACTATAAAACTGCTAGAAGATAACATAAGAGAAAATCTTTATCACCTTGGGTTTAGTAAAGATTTCTTAGATATAATCGCACATACACAAACATACATATACAAAGATGATATCTTCTACTTTATCAAAACTAAAACTTCGGTTCTTCAAAAGACATTGTTAAGGAATAAGAATATTAACTGCAATCTGAGTGAAAAATATTTGTAAAATTTATCTGATAAAGAACTTGTACCCAGAATACATACAGAACTCTCAAAAATCAAAAAGAAGATGACAAGCAATCCAATAAAAATGGACAAAAGATTTTCACATATACTTCACCAAAGAAGATAGATGAATGGCAAAAAGCATATGAAAAGATGCTTAGCATCATTGGTAATTATCATCAATCTATATTACTGTATGAAATACTGTGATTAGATTGTCTAGAAAATCATTAGGAAGAATCAATACAGAGGAAAGAGAAGCATGGAACCAGAGATAACAGGGAATTTCCAGAAATAACGAAGAGGGTTTTGAAATTTCAGACTGGAAAAAAAAAAAAAAAAGAAGGGATTTGAACCAAACTTTTCAATATCTTAAAGACAGGAAAATCTAGATTTGAACTAGACAACATGCTTACAGGCATAGAAAAAAAGGCTCAAGAATGATTAGCTGAATTCTACCTATAGGATGTGATTATGATTGACATATCATCTTACTTGAACTTCTTCTTATATCCCATTCTTATTACAATAAAACTCTGCCATTTTTTAATAATTTGAAGTGTTTTTTAAATATATCTAAATAGAGAAATATACTCCAAATGAAGAAAGCAGAAATATGTATTGTTATCTATTAGCATTTTGGAAGCTAAAGTTGATGATTCCGTAATCTTAAAATATGTATGAACGCACCTGAGAGTAGTTTTATTTCTATCTTGTCACTAGACATAAAGTAGCATCATCCAAACAATATTACTAATTACTTTTCATTTTATTAGCAATAAGAGCCTTTGAGATTGATTGAAAGCCAAAGCAAAGGTGAAAGGTGCAATCAATCACAGTAGGCATTTATAAGAGTACATTGCAAAGTCATTAAGATTGCAATTTAAATCAGTGTGGTTCATCTCCTTGGAGTGAAAGGGCACCTTAAGAATACAGGGGCCGTGCCCAATTGGTATCTGCTCTTAAAATAAGTGAGAACTAGTATCCACAGAAGGGGTGCATAGTAAGTGGGGACTCATCTACAAGGCAATACCTGATAAGGAAAGATTGAGTAGACAAAAAAGTACTAGGGCTGGTAAAGAAAAATCAAATATTACATGGATTTTAAAAATGTGATCCTTGTAATTCAAACATTTTAATACTTAATATGAATTGTCCTTTGATTTTATTACTTTTGTGTATTTAAGATTTCATTGGAACAAAGTTAGAATCTTGATTTTCAGTCAAAAAGCAAAAAGTCATCAACTCAATCCTGCAGGCTTCTGATTTGCAAAAGACCTCAGAGGGCTTTGTTTGAGTATGTAACGTTATAGCTCAGTCACACAAGGTGAGTAGGCAGAACCAGCTTCATGGGTAATGGACCTGTGCAGCTACACAGGATCCTGAGCTTAGCAGGACCCTACACTTGGTTTAATGATCTGCTGCTGCTGTCTTTGAAATTCTTAATAATTTTTTGCACAAAAGATCTCATATTTTCATTTTTCACTGTGCTACACAAAGTGTCAAGCCCATCCTGAGAGTAGTAACTGAGTAATGATGAGGAGGTGTGGAGGAAAGGTGTTCCAGGCAAACAAGAATATGTACAAAAAACATTAAGTCTTATACCATGTGGCCTCTTAAGAAATAAAAAGAACTCTGTATTGCTAGGAATCAAAAGGGAAAATTGCACTTGGCAAGGCCAGTACGATGAAGCAAAAGTCCAAATAATTAAGTTCCTTCTTAGTCCAAGCTACTGATTTTGTTTCAGTTCAATTCCTCAACATGTCAGAACAAAATAGAAATGCCATAAATTTACTGGAAAAAAATGCCTATAAACGTTAACAGTCAGTAGTCAGGAGAGGCTTCAGACCATGACACAGTTCTAACACTTGGGGGAAGAAAAGAGGATTGTGTAGGAAGAGCCTCAGATTGCAGTGCAGTTCAAAGAAAGACTTTTCTAGGCCCCAAGGGAGTCTCTGAGCATGGATTGTCCTTTGTAGGAGCCCTGCAAAAGGGCAGAAATGGTCATTCTAGTACCTCCATCATACTCTACACTCAGTTACCGTGCAGCAGCAGATTGGGAAAAAAGTCACCTTGGGGTGAATCTTGAGGTGGATTCTTCAGGTGAATGCTGCCAGCTAACTCCACTACTCACAACAGATTCTCTCTTGAAAAGGGATCTGAGTGCAGTTTCAGAAGTTTACATTTGACTTTCTCCATGTTGATGACTTACCCAAGGAGACAAGCATCCAATATGTCATTCAATTTGTGTGTAATAGTATGCCAGTGACAAATTGCTGGGCCCATTGTCACTGCAGAGCCACTCACTGTAATCTGAATTTTAGCCAAGAATCCATTTGTCCCTGTCCTTTACATATGCCCAGCCTAACAGAGGTCTATGATACTGCTTTGAGTCTTGAAGTGTCAATGTTAACTAAAACTCTGATCTAATTATTCTCTAAATGTTGGGATATTCCTCTTTCTTCAGTGTCTGATCAACTAAATAAGTGGTCATAGGCCATCCTGGGGAAGGACTGGTGGAAACTTTACTGTATTCATGTGCTATTGTGCTACATATCCTTCCACCTGGAAACACAGACATCTCTCTTGCCAAAGGTCTTGAGAACTTAAAATTGTCTGAGATATGAAAACTAGGCAAAAGATGGTGATTTTATATTTGGGTGATTATACTGAAATGTGCAAAGACCTAGAATTAGAAAATGAAAGGAGAAGAACATGCTTGGCATTTCTTAAACTGAAAGAGCTGAAGAGAAAATTCAAGCCTCGAGTTGCAATACTGAAGGATTCTACAGGGAATATATGAAATGACGCAGTAAGCATCAAAAGAAGATGGGAGCAATACACAGAGTCACTGTGGCAAAAAGAATTGGTCATACATTTCAGGAGGTAGCATATGATCAAGAACTGACAGTAGCGATGGAAGAATTTCATACTGCACTGAAGGCATTGACAAAAAAAACGAGGCTCCAGGAATTGACAGAATACCAAATGAGATGGTTCAACAGATGGAGGTATCATTGGAAGTGCTCACTCATCTATGCCAAGAAATTTGGAAGACAACTACCTGGCCAACCGACTGGAAAAGGTCCACATTTGTGGCTATTCTAAAGAAAGATGATCCAACAGAATGTGGATTTATTGTACAATATCATTAATGTCACAGGAAAGTAAAATTTGCTGAAGACGATAAACAGAAATTGTCAGAAATTCAAGCTAGATTCGGAAGAGGATATGAATCCAGGGATATCAATGGTGAAGTCAGAAAGATCCTGGCTGACAGTAGACAATAGCAGGAAATGTTTACCTGTGTTTTCTTGACTATGCAAAGTTATTTGGCTGTGTGGATCATAACGAATTATGGATAACATTGTCAAGAATTGAAATTCCAGAACATTTAATTGTGTTTGTAGGAATCTGTAATAGACCAAGAAGTAGTCATTGGAACAGAATATGGGGATACTGGGTGATTTAAGTCAGGAAAGTTGTGCATCACCATACTTATTCAATCTGTATGCTGAGCAAATAATGGGAGAAGCTGAACTAGATGAAGAATGTGACATCAGGATTAGAGGAAGATTCACTAACAACCTGTGATATGCAGATGACAGAACTTTGCTTGTTGAAAGTGAAGAGGACTTTAAGCAGTTACTGATGAAGATCAAAGACTACAGTCTTCAATGTGGATTACACCTTAAAAAAAAGAAAAAAAAATCCTCACAAATGGGCCAATAAGAAACATCATGATAAACAGAGAAAAGATTGAGGTTGTCAAGGATTTCATTTTACTTGGATCCACAATCAACACCCATGGAAGCAGCAGTCAAGAAATCAAAGGATGTATTGCATTGAGCAAAACTGCTGCAAAAGACCTCTTTAAAGTGTTCAAAAGCAAAGCTGTCACTTTAAGGACCAAGGTGTGCCTGACCCTAAGCTGTGAGTTTTCAATCTCCTCATGAGCATGGGAAAGTTGAACAATGAATATGGAAGACAGAAGAAGAATTGATGCCTTTGAATAATCGTGTTGGCAAAGAACATTGAATATACCATGCACCATCAGAAGTAGAAACAAATCTGTCTTGGAAGAAGTACAGCCAGTCTGCTCCTTAGAAGCAAGGATGGCGAGACTTCATCTCACATACTTTGGACATGTTATCAGGAGGGACCAGTCCCTGGAGAAGGATATCATGCTTGGTAAATTAGACAGGGAAAAAAAGGAAGACCCTCAAGGAGATTGATTGACATAGTGGCTGCAACAAAGGGCTCAAGCGTAACAATTGAGAGGCTGGAACAGGACCAGGCAGTGTTTCATTCTGTTGTACACAGGATCACTCTAAGTCACAACCATTTGGACAGCACCTAAAAACAAGATTGGGTTGATTGTCTTCAACCTGTTACTTCTTCATTCTTGACTTCTTCTGATTTTAGGTGTTAAATATAGTCTTTGTTTAAGGTCCTCTGTTTGTCACTTTTGGTTTTGTTGTTAGCTGCCATCAAGTTGATTCCAACTCATGGTGAACCCATGTGTGCAGGGTAGAACTGCTGCATAGGGTTTTGAAGGCTGTCGTCTTTTGAAAGCAGATCACCATGTTGGTAACCCTGTTTGTCCCTAAAAATGCCATCATCAAAACCACTTGTGCATCAAGACCTCTCGACCCCGATCTTGCCAGTCATTATGAAATTGTGGCCTCTTCTCTTGTTATGGTTAAATGCTGCCACTTGGTGCCTATTGCCTCTAGCACCATTATCCTGAATGCTATTTATAATAAACAAAGTTCTCATTTTGAGACAGCCTGTCCTACTAACAGTATCAGACTGCATATGAGAGCAATCTCTGAACTTAGTGATGCTGTTATCACTCACCAGCACATTGATCTTAGCAAAAAATGTGTCATTTGCATTCTCCTGCGAAACGTAATCCTATGGTGGGTCTAGAGTGACCCTAACTGTGAATTTTCTCCATTCTCTGGTATCCTCGCCAGAGTGTTAAAACTCATGTCCTAAATTGTTGTTGTTTTTGTTAGGTTCTGTTGAGTTGGTTCCAACTCATAGCGACCCTACGCACAATAGAATGAAACACTGCCGGGTCCTGCGCCATCCCCACAATTGTTGTTATGCTTGAGCCCATTGTTGCAGCCACTGTGTCAATCCAGCTCATTGAGGGACTTCCTCTTTTTCACTGACCCTCTATGTAACCAAGCATGATGTCCTTCTCTAGGGACTGATCCTTCCTGACAACATGTCCAAAGTATGTGAGATATAGTCTTGCCATCCTTGCTTCTAAGGAGCATTCTACTTGTTCTTCTTCCAATGCAGATTTATTCATTCTTTTGGCAGTCCATGGTATATTCAATATTGTTCACCAACACAATTCAAAGGTGTCAATTCTTTTCGGTCTTCTTTATTTATTGTCCAGCTTTCGCATGCATATGAGATGATTGAAAACACCATGGTTTGGGTCAGGTGCACCATAGTCCTCAAGGTGACACCTTTACTTTTCAACACTTTAAAGAAATCTCTTGCAGCTGATTTGCCCAATGCACTGTCTCTTTTGATTTCTCAACTGCTGCTTCCTTGGATGTTGATTGTGGATCCAAATAAAATGAAATCCTTGACAACCTCAACCTCTTCTCCGTTTATCATGATGTCACTTATTGGTCCACTTGTGAGGATATTTGTTTTCTTTGTGTTGAGGTGTAGTCCATACTGAGGGCTGTGGTCTTTGATCTTCATCAGTAAGTGCTTTAAATCCTCTTCACTTTCAGCAAGCAGGGTTGTGTCATCAGCATAACACAGGTTGTTAATGAGTCTTCTTCCTATCCTGATGCCCCATTCTTCTTCATATAGTCCAGCTTCTTGGATTATTTGCTCAGAATACAAATTTAATAGTATGGTGAAATGATGCAACCCTGATGCACACCTTTCCTGATTTAAACTATGAAGTATCCCCTTGTTCTGTTTGAAGGACTGCCTCTTGATCTATGTACAGATTCCTCATGAGCACAAAAATAGCCCCAAATCAGTGTATTCTTGCTTGTCCATTCTTATATTCCTGTTCACCTAGAAATATGGTTGTATCTTTTGTTTCTTTTTAAACTTGTTGCTGTTGAGTCAATTCTGACTCAGAGCTACTCTATGGGGCAGAGTAGAACTGCTCCATTGGGTTTCCAAGGTTGTGAATATAGAAGCAGACTGCCACATCTCTTTCCTGTGGAGCAGCCATGGTGTTCAACTGCTGACCTTTCGGTTAGCAGTGGAAAGCTTAACCACTGTGCCACCCAGGAACCTTCATTTCTCTTTATTGATACTTCTTTCTTTATTTGGCGTCCATATTAGATAGGAGATAAGGTCTAAATCCTCTCTCACTCTTCCTGTGTGTTTTTCTCTCAGTATTTTTAACCACTGATTCATGAAAAACTGTTTCCCTAACGATCTCCGACAGTGCAGAGATCATTGGACTAGTCTCTCAGCTGGAAGCTATTTAAATTTACTAGGTTTTTTTTTTTTTTTTTGGTTTTAGATGGAAGTCAAATCCACTTCCCGCCACTG
This sequence comes from Elephas maximus indicus, assembly GCF_024166365.1. NCBI lineage: Eukaryota > Metazoa > Chordata > Mammalia > Proboscidea > Elephantidae > Elephas > Elephas maximus. The sequence goes on from NC_064822.1 coordinate 150,961,347, forward strand.
GGGATCCACTTTCAACTTTCTAACAGTCTATTTAAAATGCATCTTTTGATTCAAGATAAAGAAATAGGAGACTTAACTTTCTTTGGGTGGGAGGATGGACTGGTAATCACATCACTGTGGCAATTCTCTTTAAATAAATCTTCCTCTTCAAACCCGCACCAATCTTCAGCTCCAGACCCTTTCATAATATCCATGTGTGAGAGGGCTTTAAGAGCCATTTAACTCCTTCTTTAATACTTAATTTTCAAATGTTAATACTGGGTTAGTACCTCACTTCAGGTTATCATATGCATTACATCTTAGTGTTTCAAGATACTTCAAATTTAACATCCTGTGACAATTACATACAGAGATTTTAGTGGGAGCACTTTCAGTTAAGTGACAAATTCCATTGAGTGTGAAGTAAGAAATGGAGAAAGAAAGGATATTCTACTCTTGCAAGAGTTATGACTCTTTCTGGAAGGAGATGAATAGAAGTGTCGAAGGTGTTGGGATTATTTGAAGGATATTGTTCTTTGTCTTTTCAGCTGCGAGTCGTTCAAACACATAAAATAATCTTGAGCAAGATCTTAGTAAAAAGGAAGCGGTTGATAATATAGGAGAAAAAAAAATAGTCCATAATCCATACAAATGTAGAAGCAGTAGGATTCAGAATACCAGTGAGGGGATGCTAAAAATTAAACTAAGTGACCACACTTCTTGTCTTCCATTCATTCATGCATGCAATCAACACATATTTAAACCCTATTATGTGCCAGAGACAGGAATTAAGGTTATGGAGATAAGTAACACATACTATCTATCACAGCTTGTTGGTCAACTCTACCTAAGGAAAAGGTATTTAGAAACATTTTCAAAGAAGACAAGAAATATGAGCAAAATCTTAAAGAATATGTAGAGTTTAATCAGCTAAACTTAGATGGTTTTCTACCTCCAGGTCTTTGCACATGTCATCATAACACCTTACTTTGTCTTCTCAAGCCGCCCTTTGAAATCTCCTGTTCAGTTCTTTTACTTAATCATTTATTCTTTTTGCTTTAACTACTCAGCATTCAAGAACATGTTTCAGAGTCTCTTCTGACATCCATTTAGGTCTTTTCTTTCACTCCTGTCTTTTTAATGACCTCTTGCTTTCTTCATGTATGATGTCCTCAATGACATGTGCAAAGATCTGGAGATAGAAAATCGAAACGGATGAACATGCTCAGCATTTCTCAAGCTGAAAGAACTGAAGAAAAAATTCAAGCCTTGAGTTGCAATACTGAAGGATTCTATGGGGAAAATATTAAATGATTCAAGAAAATGAAAGGAATACACAGAGTCACTACACCAAAAAGAATTGGTCGACATTCAGTCATTTCAAGAGGTAACATATGATGAGGAACTGATGGAACTGAAGAAAGAAGTCCAAGCTGCACTGAAGGTGCTGGCGAAAAACAAGGCTCCTGGAATTAATGGAACAACAATTAAGATGTATCAACAAACCGATGCAGCACTGGAAGTGCTGAAGAAATCTGGAAGACAGCTACCTGGCCAACCAACTGGAAGAGATCCATATTTATGCCTATTCCCAAGAAAGGTGATCCAACCAAATGCAGAAACTATGAAACAATATCATTAATATCACATACAAGGAAAATTTTGCCGAAGATCACTCAAAAGTGGCTGCAGCAAGTATATAAACAGAGAACTGCCAGAAATTCAAGGCAGATTTCAAAGAGGATGTGGAACCATGGATATCATTGCAGATGTCAGATGGATTCTCTCTGAAAGCAGAGAATACAAGAAAGATGTTTACCTGTGTTTTATTGGCTACACTAAGGCGTTCGACTGTGTGGATCATAACAAATTATGGATAACATTGTGGGGAATGGGAATTCCAGGACACTTAATTGTACTCATGAGGAACCTGTACATGGGACAAGAGGCAGTTGTTCCAACATAACAAGGGGATATTGAATGGTTTAAAGTCAGGAAAGGTGTGTATCATGGTTGTATCCTTTCACCATACCTATTCAATTTGTATGCAGAGCAAATATTCTAAGAAAACTGGATTATATGAAGAAGAACGGGGCATCAGGATTGGTGCAAGACTCATCAATAACATACGTCACGTAGATGACACAACCCTGCTTGCTGAAAGTGAAGAGACCTTGAAGCACTTACTGATGAAGACCAAACACCACAGCCTTCAGTATGGATTACACTTGAACATAAAACAAACATAGCAACAATTATGAGGATGGCACAGGACCGGGTGGCATTTATCATGTTGTGCATAGAGATGCTATGAGTCAGAACTGACTCGTCAGCACCTAACAACAACAAACTTGGATTGTTGAGAGAAGAAAAAAACAGAGAGAATTCCAATCAGAGTTAAATGTGAATACAAGAAATTAGGCATATGTATTTTTTTAATCTGTCTCTAGTTTGTCTCAAACAAGGTTCAAAGGGCCAGAAAGTATTATAGGGTTTGAGAGTCAAATGCTCTTTGCCGCAACTGCTCAACTCTGCCATTGAACAGACAAAGCAGCCACAGATAATACATAAATAATGTATGTGGCTAGATTCCAATAATACTTTATTTACAAAACAGAAGGTAACCTGATTTTGGCATGCAGGCTACAGTCTACTGGGCGCTGGTGCATAATATATAGATTAAAAAACTATGTGATAAGAGGATAGAAAAAAAGAAAAACCTTTGCCTTCAAGTCGGTTCCAACTCATAGTGATCCTATAGGACAGAACAGAACTGTCCCATAGGGTTTCCAAGACTACAATCTTTATGAAAGGTGACTGCCATATCTTTCTCCCTAAGAGCAGGTGGTAGTTCAAGCTGCCAAATTTTTGGTTATCATTTAGGAAATAATATTGAAATCATTATTCCCTGCCATTGAGCATAGAGAACACAGCCCTGCTGGATCTGGGCTCACATGGGCTTATAAGAAATTATAAGGACTCAAAAGGACACTACACCTGGGCCCTGAGATATAAAAATAATACCTAGGATAATCTTGGAAATGTCATATAAGCCATTCAAACAGAACACAAAAGACTTTCCACTCTTACATTTTTCTATTAGCATTTGTTGCTGTTGTTAGGTGTCATAGAGACAGTTTCAGCTCATAGTGACCCTTTGTCCAGCAGAAAGAAACACTGCCCACTCTTGCACCATCCTCACAATTGTGGCTATGTTTGAGCCCATTGTTGCAACCACTGTGTCAATCCATCTCTTCCAGGATCTTCCTCTCTTTTGCTGACCCTGTACTTTGCCAAGCATGATGTTCTTCTCCAGAGGCTAATCCTTCCTGATAACATGTCCAAAGTATGTGAGATGAAATCTTGCCATCTTTGCTTCCAAGGAGCACTCTGGATGTATTTCTTCCAAGACAGACTTGTTCGTTCTTCTGGCAATCCATAGTATATTCATTATTCTTCACCAGTACAATAATTCTAAGGCATTGATTCTTCTTTGGTCTTCCTTATTCACTGTCCAGCTTTCACATGCATATGAGGCAATTGAAAGCATCATGGCTTGGGCCAGGCTCACCTTAGGCCTCAAAGTGACATCTTTGCTTTTTAACAGTTTAAAGATGTCTTTTGCAGCAGATTTGCCCAACAAGTCCTTTGATTTCCTAACTGCCGCTTCCATGGGTGTTGTTTGTGGGTCCAGAGAAAATGAAATCCTGGACTTTTTCAATCTTTTCTCTGTTTATCATGATGTTGCTTATTGGTCCAGTTGTGAGGATTTTTGTTTCCTTTATGTTGAGGTGTAAGCCATACTGAAGGCTGTAGTCTTTGATCTTCATCAGTGTTTTAAGTCCTCTTCACTTTCAGCAAGCAAGGTTGTGTCATCTGCATAACAAAGGTTGTTAATGAGTCCTCCTCTAATCCAGATGCCCCATTCTTCATATAGTCCAGTTCTTGGATTATTTGCTCAGCATGCAGATTGAATAGGTATGGTGAAAGAATACAACCATGACACACATCTATGCTGACTTAAAACCATGCAGTATCGCCTTGTTCTGTTTGAGCAACTGCCTCTTGGTGTATGTACAGATTCCTCATGAGCACAATTAACTCTTCCAGAATTCCCATTCTCCATAATGTTATCCGTAATTTGTTATGATCCACACAGTTGAACGCCTTAGCATAGTAAACAAAACACAGGTAAAAATCTTTCTGATATTCTCTGTTTTTAGCCAGGATCTATCTGACATCCACAATGATATCCCTGGTTCCATGTCCTTTTCTAAATCTGGCTTGAATTTCTGGTGGTTCCCTGTCGATATACCACTTTAGCCGCTTTTGAATGATCTTCTGCAAAATTTTGCTTGCATGTCATATTAATGGCATTGTTTGATAATTTCCACATTTGGTTGGATCACCTTACTTGGGAATAGGCATAAATATATAAATATGCATCTCTTCCAGTTGGTTGGCCAGGTAGCTGTCTTCCAAATTTCTTGACATAGATGAGTGAGCACTTCCAGTTCTGCATCCATTTGTTGAAACATCTCAATTCCAAGGGCCTTGTTTTTTGCCTATGCCTTTGGTGCATCTTGGACTTTTTCCTTCAGTTCCATTGGTTCCTGCTCATATGCTACCTCCTGAAATGGCTGAATGTTGACCAATTCTTTTTAGTGTGGTGACTGCGTATTCCTTCCATCTTCTTTTGATACTTCCTGCATTGTTTAACATTTTCCCCCTAGAATCCTTCAGTATTGCAACTCGAGGCTTGAATTTTTTCTTTAGTTCTTTCAGCTTGAGAAATGTGGAGTGTGTTCTTCCCTTTTGCACATGTCATCATAATACTTTGTCTTCTCGAGGCACCCTTTGAAATCTTCTGTTCAGTTCTTTTACTTCATTATTTTTTCTTTTTGCTTTAGCTACTCGACCTTCAAGAGCAAGTTTCAGAGTCTCTTCTAACATTCATTTAGGTCTTTTCTTTTTCTCCTGTCTTTTTAATGATGTCTTGCTTTTTTCATGTATGATGTCCTTGATGTCATTCCATAACTTGTCTTTTGTCATTAGTGTTCAATGCCTCAAATCTATTCTTGAGGTAGTATCTAAATTCAGGTGGGATATATTTAAGGTCAGACTCTGGCACTCGTTGACTTGTTCTAATTTTCTTCAGTTTCAGTTTGAACTTGTGTATGAGTAATTGATGGTCTGATCTGCAGTCAGCCCACGGCCCTGTTCTGACTGATGATATTGAGCTTTTCCATCATCTCTCCACAGATGTATTCTATTCGATTCCTGCGTAGTCCATCTGGCAAAGTCCATGTGTATAGTCACCGTTTATGGTGGTGAAATAAGGTATTTGCAATGAAGAAGTCATTGGTCTTGCAAAACTCAATTATGTGATCTCTGGCATTGTTTCTATCACCAAGGCCATATTTTCCAACTACCGACTCTTCTTCTTTCCAACTTTTCCATTCTAATCACCAGTAATTATCAATGAATCCAGACTGCACGTTTGATCAATTTCAGGCTGCAAAAGTTGATAAAAATCTTCAATTTCTTTATCTTTGGCCTTAGTGGTTGGTGTGTAAATTTGAATAATAGCCATAGCAACTGGTCTTCCTTGTAGGCTATGGATATCATTCTATCACTGACAGCATTGTACCTCAGGATAGATCTTGAAATATTCTTTTTTGACAATGAATGTGACACCATTCCTCTTCAAGTTGTCATTCCCAGCCTAGTAGATCATATAATTGTCCAATTCAAAATGACCAATACCAGTCCATTTCAGCTCACTAATACCTAGGATATCGACATTTATCCATTCATCATATTTGACAATTTCCAGTTTTCCTAGATTCATACTTCGTACATTCCAGGTTCCGATTATTAATGGATGCTTGCAGCCGTTTCTTCTCATTTTAAGTTGTGCCACATCAGCAAATGAAGGTCCTGAAATCTTGACTCCATCCAGGTCAGTAAGGTCGACTCCACTTTGAGGAGGAAGCTCATCCCCAGTCGTATTTTGAGTGCCTTCCGCCCTAAGGGTTCATCTTCTGGCACGATACTGGACAACGTTCTGCTACTATTCACAAGGTTTTCACTGGCTAATTCTTTTCAGAAGTAGACCACCAGGTCCTTTTCCTAGTCTGTCTTAGTCTGGAAGCTCAGCTGAAACCTACCATCCTGGGTGACCCTGCTGGTATTTGTATACCAGCAGCATAGCATCCAGCACCACAACAAAATGCAAGCCCTCATAGAACAACAAACTGACAGACGCATTTAATGAATAGCAAATTTGTTGGACCAGTGAAGGCCCTCCTAACTGTCCTTACTGAAACCTGTACCAATGATTATTATGAAAGAGAATTCAAAATGTAGGATCACAGTTCCAGCCAATCTGTGAAAAGGTGAAGCTTGCAATGGTTTTGCCTATTTGTAACGTTAATATATACTGATGACCCTGTAATGTTCCTTGGACTCGGACAGACAAGGCTGTGGCAGCATGCTTGTCCATTTTCCCATTCTTGCCTATTCTATAATATTTCCTCTGTTTTCCCACTTTTGTCTATTCTGTATTTTCCTTGGATTTGGGCAGTCATTAGCTCTGGCTACATGCTTGGCCATCTTCCCACTTTTGTCTTTTTGAATATATGCCAAATAAGATTTTCTTTTTGCTTTACTAAGCTTTGTGATGTTTTTACCCTACAACAGTTAGCAGCTGAGCTCTTTAACCACTATGCCTCCAGGACTCCTTAATAGGAGGATAAATATCAGGTAATGAGAGGTCTCCCTTTAATGCTAAGGTTTGAGCTTCATTTTGGTGACAATATGGATGAGTTAATAGGCATTAAGGATATTAGTAGGTTAAAAACTCTGGAGAAGATGCCTTTCTAACTAGATATTTGGAATCTAAACCAACTAATTTCATTTCCAAGCCCCCTCTTATTCCCCATATCAATCAATGGCATCACATTTCACTCATTGAGGCAGTTCAGAACTATCTTATCTTCATTTCTCTATACTTCATTTCCTTACCTTACCTCTCTGAATGGAAGCATCACTAATAAAACAGAAGAAGCTCATGGAAAATTGTTTGATATAAAGAAATATCAAGAACTATACATAGCGTTTGTAGTCTGAGAAATTTAAGTACAAGTATAAGAATACAACATTTAGAAGGCCTTGGCTTTACCTCAGGAAGTTAGTCTAAAGAAAACTAGAAAAATTAAAGGAATGGTTGACCTACCTACCTTCCTGTGTTCTGTGATCTGCCATAGTGTGAAATTGGCAGGGGAGGGTGGTTAGGAAGGAAAGCGTGGAAGTGACTATAAGGAAAGCGACCATATGGATGGCCATATTCAGAGGAGGTCTGCAGAGAGTAGTTTTTAAGCAAATCTGGCAGGTAATCTCTACCCAGGAAAACGGAGGACATGAAACTTCCCTATCCTATAGGGCAGGAGAAAAACAAGTGTAGAAATCTTGCCAGTGATCCACATTACTAATTGCTTAGCAGTGGTATCAGCAAATGTGAATTTCCCGAAATGTGTCAGAAATCAGGGAGAGATTTTAGAGAAACAGGAGAGATATTGAACCAGTTTAGCATAAACTGCCATCTACATTTTTCTTTCAGATTCAGGGCCCACCGGGATATGAGCCACAGTTTTCTGGCCATTATTGAATAAGTCAGGACATAGGCCTGTTGAGAACCTTGAGAAATTCCTGGAGACAGAAAAGTGAGCCATAGCTGGGTGACCCCATTTCTACCAGGATCTTTCCCTGCTAAGAAGTCAGAGGAGAGAGGAGATATGAGAATGATTTACCCCAGAGATTATCTGCTGGGCCAGAGGGAAAAGTTGACCCCGAAAATTGGGATTAAACATTAGTTGCTTTATTTGTACATAAATATTTTTTAACTTGTGCTGCTACCAAACTTCACACCATGGATTAGGAGGAGTATTTATAATGGCTAAATATCAATCTAGGGTGAAGAGTTAAGTATGGATAATTTTCCCATGCACACATTAAATAAACTCTTTGTAAATAGGCTCCACAACAGAAGACACTCTGGGAGCGTGATGGTGGTGTATTGCCACTCTGAGTTCTAGGAAGAATAATAAAATCTAAGTAACAAATACATCCTCCCAAGAGAAAGTAGAACTATGAAAAGGTAAGATGAGACGTTATTCCAGAGATTGAAATAGTCTTTAAATGTAAATAGACTGGATGGTTATGTCTAAATGCCGTAGGAACTTTAAGCATCACTTGTTCTTAGATCGTTTATGTGTCTGTTCTTCCTTACATGAGGAAAATAAATCTTATTTAGCTCTTTCCCCAGTTCCTGACATGTGCTTTTACTCAATAAATATTTGCTGAATAAATGTTTGAAAAAATTAAAGCAGCCAGTCACCAGAGCTGGGGCCTACTCTCCCTTCATCTTTAAACACCTAATAAGTAAGCGAGGTTTGCTGCTTTTATTTTCTACATATCAGTACATTCCAAAATTTATCCATCTGTATGGCCGTTGCTTTAATTCAGAGAACATCAAGATCTTGTTCTACACTGTTTTTAGTTTCCTGGTCTCTAAATTCTACTCTTTCAATCTGTTTAATTACTATATTATTTTTTTGCAAATAATGCACCCACACATATAACACGTGGAAATGAGGACATTAAGTACAACAGTTCTGGCATAGTGTACCCATGCTATACTACACAATTCTTGCAACATTTCCAGAAGTGAATTTCAGCTTCATTCACCCGTCCTCCCATATTACAGGTAAATCATATTGCTTTGTTCATTTTCTTTAATCTCCTGCTTATGTGTACAAAAACAGTCCAGAAATGTTACTTTTGATCAAAACTGTATAACAAAGGTATAAGCCATGGTCAAGAAGTCATGGATTGAGTTTGGTAGTTGTCTGGTAATCAAAAAATAAGCAATCAAAACTGTGCATTTGTTTCTATTAAATTGATAATTAATTCAGCTGTTGAATGCAAAAAACTTACCAGATCGTCTTAAGTGAAACCATTAGGTTATATTGTTGTTGTTAGGCGTCATCAAGTTGGTTTTGACTCATAGCGACACTATGTACAACAGGACGAAATACTGCCTGGTCCTGTGCCATCCACACGATCATTGTTATGCTTGAGCCCATTGTTGCAGCCACTGTGTCAATTCATCTCCTTGAGCGTCTTTCCCTTTTTTGCTAACCCTCTACTTTACCAAGCTATGTTAGGTCTGCTTATTTCATAGTTTAATTAGGTCTTCTCAATGTCATTTAAAGTCAGCAACATGTGAAAGAAAATTGGCATTCTGCATTTACGAAAATAATGCAGGAGTGGTTGCATGGTTGTTAAAAAATATATAACATGAACATTATTTACAAAAACTGAGGTATATATCGAAAATAAAAGTATGATTATTTTTTTTTCCTTTCTATTTTTTTTTTATCAATTGTAGTGTAAATCCAAAAGCTTATGTCTCATGTGCTTTACATAACTCTGTTCTCTAGGAAAGTAGCTTTACCTTAACACACTTCATTCCCTTTACCTGCATGGCCCACACTCACCTTATCTACCAAATGAACTCATATCTACCACCAAAAATCTAAGTTTAAACCTCATTTTCTGTGAAGCCTGTCCTAACATCAACTTGTTGATCTGCCTTTTTCATGTGTCTATCATAGCCTCATCTTGCTGTATTTTAATTATTTTGTTAAAAGGCTGTTTCCCCTGCTTGGATGATATTTTACTTCTCTTTGCATATTTTGCACCTCCTAGGTATTTGTCCACAGCAATTGTTAAATGCATGCTGGTATAAGAATTAATGAACTCATTCATTTATTTATTAATTCATTAAAAATGCAAGTATATCTGCTGAGAGTAATAATAGCTAATAAAATATTAAATTATGAAGAACTAGTGGTCTATGACAAAGTAATAGCATATGGAGCCCTTTAAATTGTACCATTAAGTAAATTTGATGTACATTTACCAGACTTTATAATAATATCTCAGCATAGTATTTATGGATGAAGATATAGTGTGGTTTAAATAATGAACTCTCCAGACAAAGATCAGAAGGGCAATACCCTGTAAATTATCTCATCAAGTTTTAGACTCCAACAGCTCTCTTTCCTGTAATTTTCAATAATCTAGATTCTTAAAGAATCGAATATCCTTTATATTGCTAAAGAAGTCTTAGGTTACTCAAATGAACATGTTAATTTTTCATCAAGTTTCACTGTTTGCTTAAATGACCTACTGACAACATAAAATCCCTGAAGAGTATAACGTTTGCAAAAAAAGGAAAAATTATTTTGCATTAGTGCCCAGAAATGTGTACACTACCAATAAGACCTTGAAGGTCCCTGGGTGGAGCAAGCTGTTTGCACTCAGCTACTAACTGCAAGTTTGGTAGTTCAAATCTGCCCAATGGCAGTGCAGAAGAAAGGCCTAGAGATCCACTTTTGTAATACTGTTGTTGTTGTTAAGTGCCATTGAGTCAGTCCTGACTCATAGCAACCCTATGTACAACAGAACCATCCTCACAATCATTACTATGTTTAAGGCCATTGTTGTAGCCATTGTGTTAATCCATATTCGTGAGAATCTTCCTCTTTTGCCAACCCTCCACTTTACCTAGCATGTTCTTCTCTAGGGACTAGTTCCTTCTGAAACCATGTCCAAAGTATTTGAGACTGACTCTTACCATCCCTGCTTTTAAGAAGCATTCTGGCTGTACTTTATCCAAAATAGATCTGTTCATTGTTCTGGCAGTCAATGGTATATTCAATATTCTCCACCAACACCATAATTCAATGGTGTCAACTCTTCTTTGGTCTTCCTTACTCATTGACCAGCGTTTGCATGCACATGAGGCCATGGAAAATACCTTGGCTTGGGTTGGCACACCTTAGTCTTCAAGGTGACATCTTTGCTTTTGAACACTTTAAAGAGGTCTTTTGCAGCAGGCTTGCCAATGCAATCCGTCCTTTCATTTCTTGACTGCTGCTTCCATGAGTTTTGATTGTGAATCCAAGTAAAATGAAATCTTTGATAAGTTCAATCTTTTCTCTGTGTATCATGATATTGTTTGTTGGTCCAGTTGTGAGCATTTTTTTTTTCTTTATGTTAAGGTGTTATACATACTGAAAGATGTAGTCTTTGATTTTCATCAGTTTGTCTCAAGTCCTCTTCACTTTCAGCAGGCAAGGTTGTGTCATCTGCATATAGCAGGTTGTTGAGTCTTCCTCCAATCCTGATGCTGTATTCCTCTTCATATAGTCCAGCTTCTCAGATTATTTGCTCAGCATACAGATTGAATACATTCAGTGAAAGAATACAACCATGATGCACACCTTTCCTGATTTTAAACCATGATGTATCCCCTTGTGCTGTTCAATTTCTCTGTATAGATAGATAACAGGCTTCCTGCACTGTTTAATATTTTCCCTGTAGAATCCTTCAGTATTACAACTCAAGGCTTGAGTTTTTTCATCAGTTCTTTCAGCATGAGAAATGCTGAGTGTGTTCTTCCCCTTTGGTTTTCTATCTCCCAGTCTTTGCACATCTCAGTACAATGCTTTACTTTGTTTTCTTGAGCTGCACTTTGAAATCTTCTGTTCAGTTCTTTTACTTCATCATTTCTTTCTTCAGCTTTAGTGACTCTATATTGAAGAACAACTTTCAGAGTCTCTCCTGACATGCATTTTGATCTTTTCTTTCTTTCCTGTCTTTTTAACAGTCTCTTATTTTCTTCGTTTATGATGTCTTTGCTGTCATTCCACAACTCATATTGTCTTCGGTCATTAGTGTTCATGCATCAAATCTATTCTTGAGATGGTCTCTAAATTCAGGTGGGATATAATCAAGGTCACACTTTGGGTCTCATGGACTTGTTCTAATTTTCTTCAACTTCATCTTGAACTTCCGCATGAGAAATTGATGGTTTGTTCCCCAGTTGGCCCCTGGTATTTTTCTGGCTGGTGATATTGAGCTTTTCCTTTGTCATATTTCATATTTCATTAGAAAGTTTAAATCTTCATTCTGCATGGCATATATAGAAAGAAATGGAGTATGTGGGGCTCTTTTTGTGGGTATATGTGAGTAAACATTGATGTATGTGTTTGTGTGTCTTAAAAACAAGAGTGAGAACATGTCTTTAGCATCTAAAAAGAATAACATTTTCCTAGTTGGGCAAGTATTTTAGTATTGCTTAGGTTTATTTTCACCTCATGGTTGCTCTCCTAACAGGCAGTGTTTTTCTTTTCTTTTTTCAACTGCTTTCAATTAAACCACGGGTCTTATTCTTTAAAGAATGTAGGAGTACCCTGATAAACTTTGCCTGTCCCCCTTCCACACAGAGGTCCATTCCCCTAGACACACTAAGATCTTAGAAGGCAGAGTAGAGAAAAAAGTCCTGGGTAACTTCTCTATGCATTTGACTGACTGAGACAGCGTGCAAGACAAAGTTATTGCTGTGCAGGATGTTGACCTGCTTTCTTATTGAGTTTTGGAATTTAATCGGCTCCTATGCCACCATTTAAATGGTAGCATGTTGGTTGCTTGAATTATTTCTGAGGTGAGGGAGGCAAAATGACTGGGTTCAGAAAATACAGTGTCCTTGGCCATAACTGTCTTTCCTTTAAAGATGACTAGGATGTATTGAATTCACACTTTATGTCTCTAATGTTGGGCTTTATGCAACTTTTTAGAATTTTATCTTAAGTATAAATTAAATTTCCTATATGTTCCTATAATAGGGATATAGAGAAAAGAAACTATAAAGGTAATTGTTCAATGAACATGGTTGACATGAGATAGTATCACTCAATCCTTTTGAAAATACATACAACTTTAAAAAAGTTTCATCTTCTCATAAACGCCACGTTTTTTACAACATGGTTCAAATGTCACCTTCTCTTTGAAGTCTTTTCCCCAGGAACATCAATCCCTCCTTTCTTTCTATGTTCCCATGCTACTTTATACATTTTATTTCATTATAGAACTGTCTTAGTTATCTAGAGCTGCTATAACAGAAATACCACAAGTAGATGGCTTTAACAAACAGAAATTTATTCTCTCACAGCCTAGTAGGCTAGAGTCTGAATTCAGGGTGCCAACTCCAGGGCAAAGCTTTCTTTCTCTGTGAGCTCTGGAAGAAAATCCTTGTCATTAATCTTCCCCTGGTCTAGAAGCTTCTCAGTGCAGGGGTCCCAGATTTAAAGAACATGCTCTGCTCCTGGCACTGCTTTCTTGGTGGTCTGAGGTCCTTCTGTATCTCTGCTCCCTTCTCTTTTTTAAATCTCAAAAGAGATTGACTCAAGATACAACTTGTAGATAAATCTTGTATATTGAGTTGTGCTTCATTAACATCATAGAGGTAGGATTTACAACACTTTAGAAAATCATATCAGATGACAAAATAGTGGACAATCAGACAATACTGGAACTCATGGTGTAGCCAGGGTAACACAGATTTTGGGAGGACACTATTCAATCTATCACAAGAGCCAACCTCTCTCATTACATGCCTCCATCCTATATTATTCAAAGGCAGGGATCCAGTATAACTCATTGGAGTACATTTAATACCTCATAAAGGACCAGACATATAATTCTCAGTAGGAGAATTATATGTCTAGTTAATAAAATAAATGTTTGATGAATAAATTAATGAAGCAGTACAAAGGCCTAGAGAATGTGTATGGTCAAGAATGAGAAAGGGTCATTCTAGTTAAAAGTGACAAGATACCCATCTCAAATTAGCTGAAGCATAAGAGTTACATTGGTCCATAGAGCTGGGATGTCCAAGGGCAAACCAGAACTTACTTTAAGCACAGCAAGTAGAAAAAATAAATACAGAAAGAATCTTCTTAAAACTGTGGGAGAAAAATCTCGATCAGAGCTCTGACAATCAGCTTGGGCTTCTAATTGACCTATCTTGCTCCATGTATCTACTTCTGGGGCCAGCTGCAGGTGGGGGTAGGCTAAACCTCACTCAAAATGTAAATGGATTCCTCAAAGGAAACAAAGTGTTCCTAAAATGAAGACAGAAATAGGTGCTAAGTAGGCCGAAACATCAAGTACCCACTTCATCAGTATCATTTAGGGCACCGAATTATTAATTAAAAGCATTTAAGTAAACAGAGAAATTCATAAACAAACAAGAAGGCAGCTGATCCAACTCTTCCTTGACTCCTAAAACATGAGTATTTCTAAGTTATCAAAGATGTTCATTCATTCACTCAAGCTTTCTTTTGTTCACCTACTCAACAACAATTTATTAAGACCCTACTAGGTACCATAAGGAGCCTTGGTGGTGCCGTGGTTGAAGCTCTCATTTACTAGCTGAAAAGTTGGAGGTTCAAACCCACCAGCCTCTCGTTGGGAGAAAGATGTAAAGATTACAGCCTTGGAAACCCTACTGGGCAGTTCTACTCTGTCTTATAGGGTCACTATGAGTGAGAATCGACTTAATAGCAGTGGGTTTTTTTTTGGTTTACTGTGTACCATACACAATGTTGAGGCACCATCTTAGCTGGGGAGCCAGCAGCAGATGTAAATGATTACAAGGAGATTAAAAGTTTCCTTTGACCTTTATGGAATACCCTATTAAACAATTACCTTAAATTAGCTGTGTGATGGAGTGATTACTAATTTATTTAAATGATATGTGATTATGTTATGCCAATACTGATTTTTTCATGATTGCACTTTCCTGTCTAGTCATATTAAGGCTTACAGTAAACTTAGCATAAACCATTATGTCTGCATATTTTCCCTAACACTGAACATTCTGGTGAATGTACCTTATTAACATTTTGAGCATCTCTTTGTGATATTCCAGTTTCTTCTGTAATATTATAATTACAGTAGAACATTTCTTATTCAGAGTTACATTTAGGTTAAAAATGTACACCCTTAATATACATTTCTTATCATCAGTTATTTTCTAAATTGGAATTTGATACTGGATAATTGCATAGTGACTTGTTTTTGGTATTCAATTGAAATCACTTTGTAAATGATTTAAGAAAATGAAACTGAATATTTAGAAAGATTTAAAAAGAAGAATATTTCTACATTGTATGATGCAATACGAAGGATAACAAAAGCGAGAAGGAAATCAATTATATATAAAAGGATCTAAATTTTGAAAAACATTCTATGTAATGAATTATTTTTAAATAATTGAGGAGTATATATGCATTTTATAAAACAATTAATTCAATCTCTTTCTCTTCCACTCTTATCATCTGGTTGAAGTTAACTGCTGTCATAAAACAGACCAGGGTAGCTGATGATTGAGCTGATGATTTGTGCTTTCATTTCCAATTTTTCAATTTGTATGGTCTGGCTCTGATGAATGGATCTAATTCGCTTGTTTTTGCCAATTGTCCCAGTAATTTATTTCATTTGCTTTTAAAGGACCACAGGCCTTTGCATATCTCAAATACACGTAGTTTTTCTCTTCCTTAACATTGTCTTTTTTTCTTTACATGTAATCATTAGTGCTATTATGGAATTCTGTTTGTTTGCATAAAGTATTTGTTCCCATGGAAGAGAAAATGTTTTGGGAAAAAACCTAAACAAATTAAATTTTGAATGTAAATGAGAATTGGAAAGATAATGCCAAAATCTTATTTGTAAGAATTGATTTGTTCATTCGTGGTTGGCTGATATTCAGATATCAGGTGACAGTCAAAGAATAATGACCAAAGTAGATCTAGATGAGAAATATTTGAGACAGTCATGATTTAAATTTTCAAGGTTGTCCAAAGATCTAAATGTTCCCCCATGTTACCTTCATGCATACTAGCCTTTGAAATAATTGGCTATATGTTATGTGTTACATAGCAGTTAGTAACAACCTAATAAGCAACAAGCAAGATTGCTTCACTTTGCCTAATAAGCCATAAAGTATTTGTGACACAATTAGAAAAAGTGTTTTCATGTCTTAAATATCCTATGTTATTTTCAAGGAGGAAAACCCAGGTTCATTCGTCAGACTGTATTTAGGAATTCATCCAATGACTAATCTAAGAAAGATTGATAAATTATCAATCTAAGAAATAAGAATAAGACCAAGAATAAAGAAATAATAATAAATAAAGAATATGAATGAATCTAAGAAATACTTAATAGGCATGCTTCTTGGGCTGTGAACATCTTAGGTTCCCAGGATATTGTTTAAAGAAAAGAAATAATGCCAGCGTGCCTCCAGCAGAGAGGTTGTCAAGGAGTGCGATAGGACCTAATATAGAAGAAATAGCCAGGGCCAGATCACTTTGGTTCTTATAGTCATGGTATGGATTTGAGGTTTTATTCTACAGTTGATAAAAAGTACACACAAAATTTAGCATAGGAAAGTGACATATACTATTTATGTTATTAAAAATCACTCTGACTGTTCAGTGAATAAATGACTGTAAGAGGGCAAGAATGGAAGCAGTGAGGTTGGTTAGAACAATACAGCTCTCCAAGCAGGATATTATGAGGCTCATTCAGTAGCAGAGGAGGTAGTAAGAAGTGGCCTAATTTTGGTTGTGTTTTGAGAGTCGACAAGTCTAGTTGATTAAATAGTATGTAGGCTATGAGAGAAAGCTAGAAGCAGTCAGACTACTAGACCTTCAGCCTGGATTTTGGAAAGTGGATGTATTCAGTTTCTATTGCTAGGTGACAAATTACCACAAATTTAGTCGCTTAAAGCCAAAAAAAAAAAAAAAAAATTGGTTGCTTCAAATCTATTCCAACTTATGGCGAACTCATGTGTACAGAGTGGAGCTGCATTCCATAGAGCTTTCAAGGCTGTGATCTTTCAGGAGGTTGTCAGGCCTTTCTTCTGAGGTACCTCTTGGTAGGTTTGAACCACCAACCTTTATAGTGAATAGTAGATCACTTAACTGTTTATGCCACCCAGAGACTCCATAACAATTCAAAATAACACCCACTTACTATCTCACAGTTCTTTGGGTCAAAAGTCTGGGTATGAGTTAGCTGGGTCTTCTGCCCAGTGTCTCATCAGGCTGAAATCATGATGTCAGCTAGAACAACAATATTATCTGAAGTTTAGCATTCTCTTTCAAGCTCACTACTTCTGGACAGAATTCAGATCCTTGGTAGAACTGATGTTCTGCTTTCTTATTAGCTATTTTTTATTGGCCTGGTATTACTCTTAGCTTTCAGAGGTCACTGTTGGGTCCTAGCTATGTGACCATCTCTGTAACATGTCAGGTATTCCAATATTATTTGAACCTTATCCAGATTTAGAATAGAAAAAGGAATCAGTATGAGAAAGAAAGAAAAATTTTGGAGCTGAGTGTTATCAGAAAAATGTTATTGGGTTAAGTATTTTTGTTAATCTCATCTCACTATCACCACCCTGTCCATGGTAGAAATGTGAGGTACTAACTCCTTTATCACAGGCAGGCATAGTGGATTCAGGCCTCCAATGTGTTACTCTGATCCTAATGTGTGTTTCTTTCAAATTTGAATTAAAAACAGTACATTAGGACTTGAATTCTGGTTGGGGACTCCAGATGGCAGTGGATATGGCCTTGCAATTTGCACTGGAAGTGCATCAAAGGTGAGCTACTGTGACTTTGGAATCAGCTTTCACTCCCCAAGTTGGTTAGGGTAGGAAATACATGAAACAAATGTGAGTCACACCAAATTCAGACAGATGGCAAGGTGGTTACTTTAGATCAGGCCCAATAGGGCCAACCTAGCACAAAAGCAGAAAGGAATCTGGACGTAGACCACTGGTCTTAATTGCAGGAGGAAATGGAACTGCCAGAACAAATTGCATTCACCTGATCATCAGTCCTAAGGGTCTATGAGGAGTGAATAAAAGCACCCATCGAAAGACAGCGTTGGATTTAAACATTCCCTAGGTATAGAGAGGGTGAGAACAAATTATAGAAGCTCTAACTCAGTTAAGATTTTTTTGTTGTTGTTATCTTTCTTACTCCTCCTCCCTCTCTAAGTTCCAACCAAGGAGAAGACTGAAGCATGAATTAATCAATGTGCTGAGGGATGAGCATGAAAAATGAGAAGGACCATGTCCATCACCTCTTCTCTGAATTCATCTATCAATACTAGGGAGAAAATATATTATTAAATCAAGCTTGGGATTTTTATCACTATTGGGAACTGTTCACTGTGATTTCTGAATCGAGCTGGAATTGCAACCTAAAGTAGCTACAGGTTTGTCTACCATAGTACATTCTAGTTCCTAAAAGTGAACTGAAAATTCATGAACCCTTCCCACATTTGCATCTAAAAGGGGCAGTCCAAAAGAAGAAAAAAATTGCCTTTTGATTGTATCTCAAAAGTCAACCTAACACTTAAAAAGGGCTTTATTTTTATTTTTTTAGTAATGATATTTTCAGTGGTATTAAGCTACTTACAAGTGAGTAGAAATAAAAATTGAAGGAGAATGGAGGTCAATGAAAAACTGGAAGAGCCAGTGCAGTTTACAAAAATGGTGAACAATACCAGAAGTGAGTTGAAAAGTGATAACATAATTATCAATAAGTGGACTAACTTAAAATCAAGGTTTTGTAGGTGGTACCATTATTGATAGTGATAATGTCGAGGACATGACATTGTTGGGATGGCTAGGATGGGGTGGAGGAAATAATAGTGAGAAGTGAGGACTCTAACAACTAAGAGGCCAGGCTACTAAACAGCTTATCTACACAGATGTTAACCAAGACCAATGATGTTCTTGGAGAGACCAGAAGCCAGATGTTAAAATCCTCAGTGAATGAAGGGAAGCAACCAGAGCTAGAAAAGTGACTGCAACGAAGAAAGGAAGATGGTGACATATGATGATTGCGTGCTTTTAAAAAGCTAATTCTAACTTTCGGCCCAGTAATTTTTATTTTATTTTAGAATTGATCTAATAAACTCCAAACCCTTAGACACAATCAAATAAATTAAAAAAAAAAAAAATCAGTGTCTAAGATTGAACCATATACAAAGTAGATTGCTTATTTAAATATGCTGACTGTAATGACAGAGAATGGTGTCCATTTTGTTTCCCAGATCATTTCATTAGATAAGAATAGTAAGAGTTTCTTGGTTCAATTTGCTTGTTTTATTTACTGTTATTTGGGAGAAATTTTTGTCTTCTTGAAAAAAAAAAAAGGGATACAGAAAACTGTGAAAACTCATTTTTCTTTAGGAGAAAATATGATTTATCTCTCAATATATAGGAGATAGTGTATCAGAAAATCTCCTAGCTTCATTTTTCCTTTTCTTGTTGTATAAATACACTAAATCCAATAAAACTGTATTAAAAAAAAGAAAAAATACAATAAAGGGAAGCAAGTTTTTGTCCTTCAGTAAGAAAATTATGAATACAATAAAAGTTTGGTGATATTCTCAGAAAATATTTGGATATTACAATTTAATAAAAGAGCTACAAATGTGTCAGTTCAAACCGTAAGTTCCCCACACAGTATTATTTCATAAGAATAATGAAAGCAAATCTGACTTCCTTTTAGCCATAGCAAGTATGCAGCTAAACTCTGCTTATTTGGTAGGCAAGACAGCGGCTTGGTTTCTTCAGCTTGTGACAGATTAGACCATAGCAATAGCATAGCTGGGTTTTAAATGGAGAATTACATTTATTAGCATATAATTGGCGATAAGTATGCTCCTATAAAATCTTAACTCTACTACTCTTCATAGTAGTAGAGAAATACAGTGAAAATTGTGCATCCTATTTGTAAATATAATTTGATCTTAGAAAGCTGAAAATTATTCTGTCTTATGGGTTTTGGTGATATAATCCAAGATTTGCTACTCTATCACTGTATACTGACATTTAGATCACTGAATTCCAATATATGGGATGACAAAGCTGTTCTTGCCTTGTTCTTTCAGTTTGAGATATGATCATTCTGCTGAACTTTACATTTGTGATTCAAGTTAAAACCTTTCATATACTCTTATTATAGGAAAAAGCTTGATGGCTTAATGGATAAAAGCTCTGACCTTTTCAAGTCTGAATTTTAAGCACTCATCTCTGTAAAGAGTAATCCACATTTCAAACACACATGCACAGTTCCTTGTCAGCTTGGTGGTTAGAGAAACCCCAAGGAATAGCTGGATCTGTGTTTTCCAGATTTTCCCCTGTGCACATTTATTCCCGAGCCTGAAAGGGGATGAAAATAATGAAACCATATAGACTTCCATTAAGTGGGAAAACTTCATAGAATTGTTTTTCATAGGAACACAGCCATTGTTATCAGTTATGTGAAATAACTCCCAGTTTAAAAAAAAAAAAGGTAAAATGAGATAAATAAGAGAAACAATTTAAGCAAAAACTCTCAAGTAAAAATATCAATTTTGCACTTTCTAGATGCCAGTTCTACTATCCTAAAATAACCAAAATTCTAAAATCAAAATTTATATGTCTGAGAGAATCTTAAGCTCAAGCTTCTCAAGTATCTCACTTCTTAGTCCTGGGAGCCACACCTGAAGGCCACGCAGGCTCCTGAACTCATTGCAAGCAAACCAAACATGCTACCTTGCTACTTTTTCTCCCAGGCTCTTCTCTACCCTTTGTTTCTTATCCCAGTTTGCTCAGAAATCTAAGCCAGTGACTTGGTGTTCATCTTCACCTGATCCCTTTATCCCTACATCAAATGGGGAACCAGAGCCTTTCTATGTTCAACAGTTTTTCATCGCCATTTTCTTCACTCTCACTGCCGCTGTTTTTATTGTGTCCCATAGGCCTCCTCGTACATCCCATTCCTCTTGTTTCTATCTCCTGAATCATACAAATCAAGCCAGATCAAGCATTTGCAGTTTCTTGTTTCTAATCGTTTAACTGGAGTCCCTTGGTGGTGCAAAGAGTTAACACACTCGGCTTCTAACCAAAAAGTTGGACATTAGCGTTCACCCGATTTGCCCTGAAAGTAAATTTTAGTGATCTACTTCTAAAAAACAATCCATTGGACATCCTACAGGGCACACTTCTACTCTGACACACATGTTGTTAGGTGCCATCGAGTCAGTTCTGACTCATAGTGACCCTATGCATAACGGAACGAACCACTGCCTGGTCCTTTGCCATCCTCACAATTGTTGTTATGCTTGAGCCCATTGTTACAGCCACTATGTCTCCTTGAGGGTCTTCTTCTTTTTTGCTGACCCTCTCTCTACTTTACCAAGCACGATGTCCTTCTTCAGGGACAGATCCTTCCTGACAACACATAAAGAAAGTATGTAAGATGCAGTCTCGCCATCCTTGCTTCCAAGGAGCATTCTGGTTGTATTTCTTCCAAGACAGATTTGTTCATTCTTTTGGCAGTCCATGGTATATTCAATATTCTTTGCCAACACCACAATTCAAAGGTATCAATTCTTCTTCAGTCTTCCTTATTCATTGTCCAGCTTTTGCATGCATTTGAGGTGATTGAAAACACGATGGCTTGAGTCAGGTTCACCTTAGTCCTCAGGGTGACATCTTTGCTTTTTAACACTTTAAAGACATCTCTTGCAGCTGGTTTGATCAATGCAACGCATATTTTAATTTCTTGACTGCCTCTTCCATAGGTGTTGATTGCCGATCCAAGAAAAATGAAATCTTTGACAACCTCAATCTTTTCTCCATTTATCATGATGTTGCTCATTGGTCCAGTTGTGAGGGTTTTTGTTTTCTTTATGTTGAGGTGTAAACCATATTGAAGGCTGTGCTCTTTGATCTTCATCAGTAAGCGCTTCAAGTCCTCTTCACTTTCAGCAAGCAAGGTTGTGTCATCTGCATAACTCAGGTTGCTAAAGAGTTTTCCTCTAATCCTAATGCCCCATTCTTCTTCATATAGTCCAGCTTCTCGGATCATTTGCTCAGTGAGTACACGGAATAGGTATGGTGAAAGGATACAACACTGACACACACCTTTCCTTACTTACCATGCAGTATCCCCTTGTTCTGTTCAAACGACTACATCTTGATCCATGTACAAATTCCTTATGAGCACAATTAAGTGTTCTGAAATTCCCTTATTCTGAAATGTTACCATAATTTGTTATGATCCACACAGTCGAATGCCTTAGCATAGTCAGTAAAACAAGGTAAACATCTTTCTGGTATTCTCTGCTTTCAGCCAGGATCCATCTGACATCAGAAATGATATCTGTGGTTCCATGGCCTCTTCTAAATCCAGCTTGAGTTTCTGGCAGTTCCCCGTCAACCTACTGTTGCTGCTACTTTTGAACAATCTTCAGCAAAATTTTGCTTGCATATGATATTAATGATATTGTTTGATAATTTCTGCATTCAATTAGGTCACGTTTCTTGGGAATATGTGTAAATATAGATCTCTTCCAGTCGGTTGGTCTTCCATATTTCTTGTAATAGATGAGCGAGCACTTCCAGCACTGCATCCATTTGTTGAAACATCTCAGTTGGTATTCCCTCATTTCCAGGAGCCTTGTTTTTTGCCAATGCCTTCCGTGCAGCTTGGACTTCTTCCTTCAGTTCCATCAGTTCTGATCAATTGTTACCTCCTGAAATGGTTGAATGTCAACCAATTCTTTTCGGTATAGTGATTCTATATATTCCCTCCATATTCTTTTGGTACTTCCTGCATCATTTAGTATTTTCTTCATCGAACCGTTCAGTATTGCAGCTCAAGGCTTGAATTTTTTTCTTCAGTTCTTTCAGCTTGAGAAATGCTGAGTGTATTCTTCCCTATTGGTTTTCTATCTCCAGTTCTTTGCATATGTCATCATAATACTTTGTCTTCTTGAGCTGCCCTTTGAAATCCTCTGTTCAGCTCTTTTAATTCATCATTTTTTCCTTTTGCTTTAGGTACTTGACTCTCCCAAAAGCAAGTTTCAGAGTCTCTTCTGACATCCATTTAGGTCTTTTCTTTCTCCCCTGTTTTTTTAATGATCTCTTGCTTTCTTCATGTATGATATCCTTGATGTCATTCCACAACTTGTCTGGCTTTCTCTCATTAGTGTTCAATGTGTCAAATCTATTCTTGAGATGGTCTCTAAATTCAGGCAAGGTCACTATAATTTGGAATCAGTTCCATGGTAACTGGTGGTGATGGTATAATCTTTTAACCATTCCTTCCTCTTGCTAGAATCTCTTTCATCATGCATGGCAAATATACTACTCTTTCTGGAGTCTTCCCATTTCTGCACAAATAAAATAAGTAAATATATGAAATAGCTTTAAAAATAATTTGCTTGTATTAATCCCATTCGAAACAGAGAACTGGATAACCTGTGGCCCAAGGTTGCAGTCCAATTAATGGCAAAAGCAATAGGAGCGCTTTCATCTGGGTGCCACAGGTTGGCTTAGATTTATCAATGGACATCTAAATTCATACTGTGTCACTGGGATACCAAGAAAGGTTTCCCACAGTAATTAGATGTTGAAGTCCAAGTCTGTTGCTTCTTCCGGATCATTTACCTAAATGATGGGGGAAACAGCTTGAGGATAAACCAAAGGGATGTCAAATGTAGGGGCTTAAAAACTCTTCCTTTGTCATTTCACAAGGCTATTGAATCTTAGTCTTTCAACCAAACTGTTTTCAAACTAGAGAAACTATAATTTTCTTCTGATAGAAAAAACAAACAAAAAACTTCCACCTCAGCTTAAACTTGTTAGTTAAGAAATTCAGAGGCAACGTTACCTTCCTTTCAATCTTTTTAAATTTGATTAATAAAGACATGTTTTAAAGTTTCCATCCATTTTTCAAGACCACATATATCTTCTTACAGTTCTAATAAAATTTAACAATTTTTCATTACATTTAATTCCTTAGGAAATTCTGAAGTATTTTATTTTTCATGGGATGTTTTCATTGAAGATGTCCTTTCTCCTTTAGGCGTATTATTCTTACTGTTACAAAGGATAGCTTTAGTTTTGTATTTAAAGGTTTTTAAATGTAAAATTCTTTTGTAGTATAAGGATTTTTAAAATATGTTCACATTCTAATTGGATAGGAGTTTATGTTGAGAAAATTATGGCATTTATAGGAAAAAATATAATAATTGAGAGAAATCGAGATAATTCGGTAAATATTTATTGAATAATATTTGTGAATTCTAGCTAGCTAAGGGTTCTAGAAATCTGAAAAAGACAGATATGTACCTTAATAATAGGCTAAGGGGTATGTAACTGCTTCCTTTTTTGGTATTTGTAAATAACTATAGTGTGCAAGGTATTATAGGCCCACAATAAAATATTATAATTACCGAGTATCTCTGTCAGGCACTTAGCTATACATTGTTCATACATCTTTAAGTTTAATCCTCACAGAAACTTGAGATTCCTCAATTTAGGAAACTGAGGATTAAAAAGGCTAACTAAAATCACACAACTGAATTCTAACTAGAATTTTCTGATTTTAAATCTATATTTAATTTTTTTTAAATAGATGAAAATGCACATATTTCAGAGAGTCAGAGAAGTCTTAAAAAGGATATTTAAGCTACATCTTAATCAATGAGAAAGCACTTTCCAGTTAAATGAAAGGAGAGAAGATGGTAAGCAGAAAATAAGTCACAAAAGTTTATATGCCACACTGAGTAGTTTGGTGACTGGATTTACATTTTTAAAAGATGATTTGGGCAGCAGTGGAAAAGCCGGTAATGAGGAGGGACAAAAATGAAAGATTTTAAACAATTAGAAAGCCAAAAATGAATTTACTCATCCAAATATATTTAACAAACTCTTATTATGTGTCAGGCATTGTGTAGGAGTGGCTTTGTTGTGTTAAACCAAATATGGTCAGTTATATCCTATGTCTGTTATGTTGAAAGTCATCTTTAAATTTTAAATGTAAATATTAGAAAACATGTATTGACTCGTTCGTATTTGTCATATATCAAACCAATAGAGAATTCTTATTTCCCTCCCCCCCAAATTTTCCTATCCTTTTCTTCCTCTTCACAGTTTATAACTTCACTATTCATTGAATTGTTTGGAACAAAATGATTCCTTTTTTCATTCACTTCTCACATTCAAACATGTATTTTTACTACCTCCTCAAGTATTTGCTGAAAAATGAGTGAATAATTAAATTTTTTCTATTAATATCTAGAAATAGGTTCTATCTATAAACTCCCACAAGCTATGTATGTGCCTTAACATGTTTTCTGCCTGCTTTCCTTCCTTCATGCCTTCCTGCCTTTCTGCCTGCCTTGCCTGCCTGCCTGCCTATCTGTCTGCCTATTTATTGTGCCTGCCTCTAGCAACTATAAGGAGCTCTGGTGGCACAGTGGTGAAAGTGTTTGGCTGTTAACTGAAAGGTCAGCAATTCTAACCTACCAGCTGCTCATTGGAGAAAGATGTGGCAGTCTGCTTCCATAAAAAGATTTACAGCCTTGGAAACCCTATGGGGCAGTCTACTCTGTCCTATAAAATCGCTGAGTTGGAATTGACT
This sequence comes from Elephas maximus indicus, assembly GCF_024166365.1. Taxonomy (NCBI): domain Eukaryota; kingdom Metazoa; phylum Chordata; class Mammalia; order Proboscidea; family Elephantidae; genus Elephas; species Elephas maximus. The sequence goes on from NC_064822.1 coordinate 150,986,738, forward strand.
TGATGACCATTGGTTTGGGTTTGGCTAGTGAGTGTGAGCTTCTGGAACCTGTAGGTCATTAGTTCATCTTCTGGTTGAGAAAGGAGTGTCAGCATGTACTCAGGACACTGCCACATTTCTCCAGTCTAAGGATACATGTTCCCTATTTCTTTTCTGGGGCAGATTACCCTCTTAACTGCTATAGTACAAAAATGGAGAAGGAAATAGGATATGAATCAATTTACTTAAGTATTTCCAATGCAGTTATTCAGCCAATCACCCAAACACTAGCCCCTGTCTGCTTCCAGTTCCATTTCTCTGATTTTGGGTCATCACAATACCACTACAATGCTTGGTGATCATTCCTCTCTGTTACAATCTTCTCCTATTAATCTTTTATTTCATCATGGAAGGTGTCCTCAGATTTTCTGGTCCTGATTTCACTTTCTCCCAAAGTTTTAGTGTGTTTCTTCCTTTCTTGTCTTTTCTTCCTTCTCTTTTTCCTTCCCTCCTTTTATATGTATGTGTGTACATATATATATATATATATACACACACACACACACACACACACATATATATAGCCATACCTGGTTATTTAGGAAATTAAGGTGAAACTAATTCATGTGCTTAGTTCTCTGAATTGATTCAACTTTTCCAACATCCTTAATTGTTATTTAAAAATATTAAATTTTCTTGGGACCTAAGTCAAGATGCACAAATTGTTGTTTGCAAGACAAATCAGGCTAAGAAATTTGCAACAAAATGTCCCTGGGACCTTCATGGTTCACTTTCAAATAATTTAACCTAGTGGCTCAGTTCCCCAATGCACATGGAGTTGAAAATATAATTTTTCTCCTCCAATCAATGTTCTTTCTATTTAATTTTTCATCTAACATCCTATGTCTGGCAATTCTCAGTCTCACCTAGTCTCCATTTCTTCCTACTGTTGACCTCATTTCTCTGCCTCTCATTACCCAGTTAGGTAAATAGCACCCTTTCACTGACTTCCTGAGCAATGGTCACACAAGACAATTTTCTGTAGCAGATTATTGCTGAAGATGTGGGGATAATAGAAGCTATTAGGCCATAGCAAACACAGCAAAAGACCTAATATTAAATATTATAATCTCTGTGTTTACAAATCATTTGCTTCTCTCTGCATAGAGCCCAGCTTCCTGAAGGACTTACTTCTGTTTGCCTTTTCTGCTCAATGTTCCCACCTTCCCATCTAGTCTAACAGCCTGGTGCTGAGGTCCCTTTCTTAAATTCACTACTTATATTTTCATTACAAAAATACAAGTCATTTCTAACCAAAGCACAGAGGCTTCCTTACTGAGGCTAATATTTAACTATTCAAATCACTAATAATGCCTGCTCTTTCACAGTGCTGGCATAGCTACCTATTTTACCTTGCTCTTTAAGATGTATTAATTCTAACAGAGCATCTCATATTACATCCCCCCCCCCAAAAAAAGTATGTTTATTTTGACTTCTGGTTCTGGGGACCTGCTACCTTCAGAGGAGTGCTGTTGATCTGAGACAAGGCATAGAGGTCAGCCGTTGGGAAGGTAGCTGTGATAAGTAATCTTCGGGTAAAGGCAAAGTCTGAAAGAGTAAGTAGTCCGAAAAGCAAACACCTTGCTTTGAAAACACACACACAACAAAGTCTCATAAGTTAGCAAGAAGTAGTCACAGCAGAAATATAAGCCTATCTCCTTAATAAAGAAAAGCTTGATAATAAAAGGTCAAGAATAGAAATTTGAGGCAAGCCCGTTTTCAGAGGTCTGTAACTGTCACGCAAAAAGCCAAAGGGGTGGAAAAATTCCAAACATATGAATGCCTTTTTTGTGTATATGTACGTGTGCAACTACATATAAATGTATATTGATTCAAGCAGTCATTAAGATCTAAAAATGACAGAAATTCTAATCCTCCACATTCCTCACTTTCCTTCTTCTGAGTCTTATTGTGGATCTAGGTATTAATAAATAACACCTACATTTCCCACAATTCTTTAGGAGTAGAAACAGATTAGTAATGATACTAACAGTTATATGAGCTGATAAATTTTAAAACTATGTAAATATTGATGTATCTCTGCAGTTTTCAAAAAGACAGGGGGAAAAATCCAGTGCCTTAAAGTTACATACTTGACTTGTTCTTTAATAAGAGAGGGAAAGATGGTGACTATTTTTCTTTCTAATGATGGTCACTCTTTTCCTTTCCATGAAAAATCCAACAAACTCTTCATCTCATATTACAAACTCCACCTGAGTTAGAAAATATTCGCCAAGAGATTTGAGCCCAAAACCTAACAATTCAATTATTTAGAACTTTTAAAAGTTTTACATGCAATGGGTAAATCTATTGCCTCAGTTTTCCACTTACATTAATGTCAGATAAATTATACATTGTATCAAAATTTAGAGAGGTAGAACAAAATTAGAAGGTAAGTCCTTACTTCATTTACATGAGGGAGAAAGCAGAAGTAGGGAATTAGTCGAGACTTGTTTTTCAAGAGAACAGTAGTGATGTGGCACTATCAGGGAGGTGGCACTATCAGCCTGCCACTCAGATTCATGCCCTTTTTCTGGGGCCCAGTGGAGGACAGAAACTAGTTTTTATTAATGTCTCCTAAAAGGAAGATATCAACAACCAAAAAGTAATTTCTTAGAAATCAGGCCATTAAATATCAAATAACCTTTAAAAATTAATTGAAGGAATTGAGACTTTCCCATTATATTGCTACTTGAAGATAAAGCTCAGTGCCTGTCCATTAGGAGAGAGAGAGGGGTTAGGAGGACCCAGTACTCTGGATGGCTAATAGTCAATGGCATACAGGATTGAGAAGTGGAGACTAGACAGATTCTCCATTTCCCTAGACTGCCATTGAGCCAAAGTTTGGCCACTGGCTGTTGAGAGTTCTCCCTCATAGATGGCATAGTATTGAGTCTGTTTCTACTTGTCTCCTTGGTCCCTGATACAGAAAGTCTCTTTGCATTCATCGTTGAATGACTCTGTTCAGTCTCTCCATTTCTACATCCATGGTTTAAATCAATACTACACTTTACCTTTGTTATTGTGTTGTCATTGTCATTTAGACTTTTGTGGAATATTGGGATTTTATGAATTGTTGACTAAGTTCCAGCACTTTGAATTTATTAAAATATATAGGTAAAAAAAACTTAATAATTTACCTGCTCAATAGTTTTCAAAATCTTGTTCAAATTTAGAGGAACCATTAAGATATCCAGTATTTTGAAAAAATATAACATTGCTGAACTTTATCAGTTCTTAAATTTGACTTTTCTTCGTTATCAGTAATCGATTTTGGGCAGTATGATTAGGAAAGTATCCACTTCATCAATGCATATAGGGCACATCTGTATAATTACTCATTCAACTCTATTTTCTCTGCTTTTAAGAAACAAAACAGGTCTAAGGAAGCTTCTGGTTCCAGTGCAAGCACCCATTTTAGTTAAAACAGGCAAAGAATTAAGGTTTTGCACTTCAAGATGAGAGCCTTGCCCATTTGATATATTCTTTGCTGGCCCTTTTTTACATCAGCAGCCGCAGCCTTTTCTCTCACATCCTGTCTTGTGCGTTACTGCTCAGTCTCCACTGCCCTTGGCAGTTCTTCCACTCATCCTGGGTGGAGGGGCCTGTGGGGATGTGCTTCGCTCTTGCCTAGTTTCACTAAAAATGACGCTGTATTTCTGTTTCTCCTTTTCCTCTGCATGATTTACAAAAGGAAAAGTGAAATTCCAACCACTTGGCAGCCTTCAAGCTGGAAGTCTGATTTCATTCTTTTAAAAATGTATCTTTTCTATGAGTTCAGTGTAAAAAGGACTTTACCCTTTGGATGGAGAGCTATCATTTCTTTCACTTCAGGGTGGAGCTGTATTTTCTGTTTTTCCCCTTGCCTATTATGAAGATGTGGAAGAGCTTGCAATTTGTTTCTACTTTGTGTGGGCCCCAATGCCTACTTAGAACTCCCATCAAACAGATTATTCACTCTTAAAAAAGGGGGATTATTCACTCTTAAAAGTTTAAGGCTTTACTCTGGAGACAAAGCACTATACTTTCAACAAATCTCTTGAGTGGGAGGTTTCCACTGGTCCAACAACTTCTTACATATTCACTCTTTATTCATAAATTAAACAGATAGAAAGATAGGTAGATAGATAGATTGCCTACTATGTGCCAACCTCTATTTCAGGTGATAAGGATATAGCAGTAAAAAAAGAAAAGAAAAGATATAAAGAAAGAAAAATAATTGTCAACATCTGCCTTCATGCAGTGAGGAGACACAGAGTGCAAATAAAATAAATAAAGAAAATACATAGAAGTTAAATTGTGATAAATATTAAGAAAAAATAATAAATCAGGGCAAGGTGATGAGGAGAGTTTGGGGAGGGCGTTTAATTCATGGATAGAATGATTGAGAAGGGCCTTACAGAAATGAAGGAGATCTTTGAGGAAAGATCTGAACTAAGTGAGGGAAGGAACCAAGTGGCTCCCTGGGGAGGAAACATTTGTGGAAGGAAAAGGCAGCTAGTGCAAAGGCTCAGATATGGGAGTGACCTGGCATGTTCAGGAGACCTGTGTATCTGCAGTGGATTGAGTCAGGAGAAGTCATAAGAAATAAGGCCAAAGAGGTAGTGGAGGGTCAGGTTGTTAGGGCCTGGGCAGCCACTGTGAGGATTTTAGCTTTCACTCTGAGTCAGGCAAAAACTATTGGAGAATTTTGAGCAGAGGAGAGACACAATTGACAATAATTCAGACAAAAGATGATGACAGCAGCAGTGAAAGGGTGACAATTGATAGTAAACTGGACATATCTTGCACCTAGAGTTGACAGGTTTTACTGACAGATCAGATATGCGGTCAATGATCACTCCAAGTTATTAAGTCTCTGATAACCCTGAAGATCGCACAATATTGCTTTCTTGTTTTTGATCACCCTGAATGGATAGGTCTTCTAGGCCCCATTTGGAAGAGGCTACAGAAACCTCTGCACAGATTTCTCATGACTGTTTTAGGTAGTGGTTTTATTTCTCCAGTTTCTTTGGTCAATATATTTGTTCTACATTCTTTCTTCCTGAAATTATTTAAAAATGCCTGACACATACATATCTTTTCCTATTTTAATATAGTTATGTAGTCCTTCCCTCTTTTTAATTTAATGTTAAGCAATTTCAGTAAGACTTTAAGGGGATAAAAGATAAACACATGTGCTCAGTTAACCATATTATTGTTATTGTTGTTAGTTGCCGTGGAATTGATTCCAACTTGTGGTGACCTCAAGACAGCAGAGTACAACCATACTCTACAGGGTTCCTATTTTCTTAATTAAAAAAAAAAAGGTAACAAATTCAAAACTGAAAAGCAAAGGATAAAGAGTCACCTTCTTTAGCATTTGCGTTAAAACTTGGATTCAGGTGCCAGTAATGGAGCCTGGCAGCAAAAATGGCTTAAATAAGAAGATAGTTTATTTGTCTCCCATGTGAACAATATCTGGGGGTTTTAATCCAGGGATGGTATGGTGAACCCATAATCATCAGGGCTCATCAAGTGGATTTCATTGTAAAGGATACCTTATTATCTAAGAGAGATTCTGAGGCCCCTGACAGGAAGTCTGTATTCTTGGCAGAAGACAGGACAAACGGATCTAGGGAATCAGGGGCCTATGCTTGCTGGCTGCCCCTCTTTTAAGAGTTACCCAAAATTCAATTAGTGTTCTTTTATTTAATGGAAGAATAGGTATTTGCCAGACAACTAACTATCTCTGCGAGTGTCAGACTACATGCGCTACTCTTCATTCATAAGTTGGGTAAGGAATTACTACCACGTATTATGCAAAGAGCATTTAAAAAGTATTTTTTCAAACATTGAAAACGACTTAAAACATCAGATTCCATCTATGAAATGAAAAGACATTCTGAATTATCCATTGATATTTTCCGAAGTTTCATATGAAAATATAATTGCCTAGAAATCAGACCTAATTTGGCAAAGAAAATATATCCTGGTGATTAGTAATGAAAGCCCTGGAGCCAGATTTCCTGAATCTGAATCCAAGTTCTAACCTGGACCACAGTTCTGTAGGACTGTGGTGGGTATTTCATGTCAGTGTGCCTCAGGGCCCTCATGTATCAAATAGATACAGCACTACTGCATCTACCTCATACGAGGATTAAAGAAATAAATTAATGTAAAGCACTTGAACTGGAACCTGGAACTCAAAATCACTTAATAAGTGCTAGGTTATTGTTATTTAAGTGAATTTTCCTACTACTTATACTTTATAGTTTGGGAGTAATGTTCTAAGAGTTCTTTTTTTTTTTTTTTTGGCAGCCATATGTGATGTGAAGCTGAACTTGAAGACATGTTGACTTTCCCTCAAAGAAATAAAATAAATTATTCAAGACCTGGATACAAACACTACCCAAAAATGAAAAATAGAAGGTTTTTATCTTTGCAGAGCAAAGAATCTTGATGGTGAAAGCCTGACAACATTTCTTATATAATTAGAGTTCAAAAGAACAAACCACACCTCCACGTAGGTTCTCTTTATAAGGCAAAGTTGACACGGAAGATATCAGTGTAAAGTTGCATTTTTCCTCCAGTAACATTACTTAATAAGATTTTATGCATAGCTATTCAATAAAAAAAAAAAGCTTTATTTATCTAGGTGACATATTCTTCACTCTCTATCATTTTTTTAACTGAAAAATGAATATGCTTGGAGATAAAGAAAGATGTTTGTTTTCCTTAGGGAATTATTCATATACACGTATAAAATCAGATACCTTCTTGTTTGTTATGCATTTTTCACTTTCCTTATTTCTAGTATGTATATTTCTATGCACATGGTATTTAGACTTTGTTTTCCTTAATTTTTATGTTTTCATACTCCCTTCTTTCTCTGTAGCTATTAGGATTTCTTGATCTATATCAAGGCTTCTTAATAGATACACTATTGACATTTTAGGTTGATAATTCTTTGTCATGGGAGGCTGGCATGTGCCATGTATATTTTTATCCACTTGTTATTTTGACTTTTTTTCCTTAATTTTTATGTTTTCATACTCACTTCTTTCTCTGTAGCTATTAGGATTTCTTGGTCTATATCAAGGCTTCTTAATAGATACACTATTGACATTTTAGGTTGATAATTCTTTGTCATGGGAGGCTGGCATGTGCATTGTAGGATGTTTACTCATTAGACTCCATTAGCTCCCTCCTCAGATCATGACAATTAAACATGTCTCCAGACATCACCAAATATCTTGTGGGAAGTAAAATTGTCCCTAGTTGAGAACTGCTGATTTATATAATTTCTATTTTACTTCCTATATATTATTTTTTTATTTATTTGACTTTTATCCCATTTTGTGTCAATTTCTGAACTCCAGTTTGCATAGTATTTCACACAAGGCAGTGTGGAATACTGGGTAGACATGGAATTGGCTGACCCTCAGGAGATGTGCATTTCAGCTTCTATACCTGACTTTCTCAGTTTGGCCTTAGATGGCCACTCACCCAGTCTGACCCTGAGTTTCCTCAATCACAAAATGGGAAGGTTGGACTGGATGATGTTTAAGATTTAAAAAAATAAATAAACAAATGTTAATATGATGTCTAGATTGATGTCAATGATTTCAAAGAATTCAATATTGCAGTATTCATTTTTCATTGATCTTATCTCTTTAAGTTTACTACAACTCTATTTTCTGCATTTACTTTATTTCTGTATTAATATTTTTATTCATGATTTTCTCACACTTTCTTCTTAAATACAACATGGTTTACACTATTACTTTCTTGGATAAGTTTTCATTCTCTTCTAGTTTTTTCTGGTTTATTATCAAAAGGCACAGTTTTCCAAATAAACCTACAAACCAGAAAAGTAACTACCTTTCAGAGAGTTTAAGTTATTTTCTGTAGATGTAGGGAAAAAAAATAATTGATTGGATTGAGCTAAATTTTTAATGTAAATGTAGGATTGTTCTTTCACTACATTACTTTGTTTGTTGAATAGAATAATATATAGCCACTGTTTCAGAGAATTGACAAACATAAAGGGGAAATGAAGAAGAAGAAGTCGTTGGTCTTCCAAAATTCTGTCATTCGATCTCCCACATTGTTTCCATCACCAAGGCCGTATTTTCCAACTACTGATCCTTCTTCTTTGTTTCCAACTTTCGCATTTCAATCTCCAGTAATTATCAATGCATCTTGATTGCATGTTTGATCAATGCTCATGAGGAACCTTTACATAGATCAAGAAGCAGTTGTTCGGACAGAACAAGGGGATACTGATTGGTTTAAAGTCAGGAAAGTTGTGCGTCAAAGTTGTATTCTTTCACCATACCTATTCAACCTGTATGCTGAAGAAATAATACAAGAAGCTGGACTATATGAAGAAGAACGGGACATCAGAATTGGAGGAAGACTCATTAACAACCTGCGTTATGCAGATGGCACAACCTTGCTTGCTGAAAGTGAAGAGGACTTGAAGCACTTACTAATGAAGATCAAAGACCACAGCCTTCAGTGTGGATTGCACCTCAACATAAAGAAAACAAAAATCCTCACAAATGGACCAATGAGCAACATCATGATAAATGGAGAAAAGATTGAAGTTGTCAAGGATTTCATTTTACTTGGATCCACCATCAACAGCCATGGAAGCAGCAGTCAAGAAATCAAAAGACGCATTGCATTGGGCAAATCTGCCACAAAGAACCTCTTCAAAGTGTTGAAGAGCAAAGATGTCACCCTGAAGACTAAGGTGCGCCTGACCCAAGCCATGGTATTTTCAATCCCATCATATGCATGTGAAAGCTAGACAGTGAATAAGGAAGACAGAAGAAGAGTTGACGCCTTTGAATTGTGGTGTTGGTGAAGAATATTGAACATACACCATGGACTGCCAAAAGAACGAACAAATCTGTCTTGGAAGAAGTGCAGCCAGAATGCTCCTTAAAGGCAAGGATGTTGAGACTGTGTCTTACATACTTTGGACATGTTGTCAGGAGGGATCAGTCCCTGGAGAAGGACATCATGCTTGGCAGGGTACAGGGTCAGCAGAAAAGCGGAAGACCCTCAACAAGGTAGATTGACACAGTGGCTGAAACAATGAGCTCAAGCATAACAACAATTGTAAGGATGGCTCAAGACAGGGCAGTGTTTTGTTCTGTTGTGCATAGGGTCGCTATGAGTCAGAACCAACTCAATGGCACCTAACAACAACAACAACAAAGGGGAAATAAAGGGATTCTATAAAAGTCTGTTCTACAAAGTTTAAAAAAAGAGCAAAATATCCAAATTTGTATAGAAGACTATTTGCAAGATGGTGTGGATTTATGTTCATTATGTTTAACATTAACTTCATGCAAAGTATATTATGAACTAATTTATTAAATAGTGATAGCAGTACCTGTGTAAAATGTATGATTAAAACATAATCATATTGGCAGGAAAAAGGAGAGGACTGCCCTAATTTTTTTTTGTTGTTGATAAGGATGCCTAATAAATATTTTAAAGATCATTGGTCTAAAATGTTGGTTAAAGGAATGGTAACACGTGAAATTAGAAAATATAATTAGGACCAAATATAAAATAGTAGGCAATAGGGAGCCACAAAATATTTTGGAATAGGAAATGACAGGCTTTAGAAAAATAATTTGGCAGTGATATTCAGTACAGATTTGTTGGGAAAAAGACTGATAGATAGTAAGATATATATTTGCCTGTGTTTTTTTTTTTTTTTTTTGCTTTGTAGTATGTTTATTTGTATACATTTCCGACTCATTGCAACCCTATAGGATGCAGTAGAACTGCCCCATAGGGTTTCCAAGGAGCGCCTGGTGGATTCAAACTGCCGACCTTTTGGTTAGCAGCCATAGCACTTAACCATTATGTCACCTTGTCATAACTACATTGTGAAGTACTTAAGGGTATATGTCTCAGAGTTCTTTCTCTTTATATTCCCCTTGATGCTTAAGGAAATGGAAGATACTAAGTATTTGTTGGATAAGCAAATGGACATATGATCACAACAATCTAGGAATTCTAAGGCAGTCAACTTGAAACAGTAATATTTAAAAATTCAAAGTCAGGCAAAATTTGGTTCAATTATTTTTAACATTGAACTTTTTTTTCAACAATGGGGATAACAAAAATAATAATTTCTTAATCATGCTGTTGTTGCTAGGTGCTTCTGACTCATAAAAAAAAAGAGTGACCCTATATTCAACAGAAGTAGACACTGCCTGATCCTGCACCATCCTCACAATCATTGCTATGTTTGAGCCCATTTTTGCAGCCACTGTGTCAATCCATCTCATTGAGGGTCTTCCTTCTTTTCCCTGACCCTCTACTTTACCAAACATGATGTTCTTCTCCAGGGACTGATCCCTCCTGATACATGAGATGAAGTCTCACCATCCTTACTTCCAGGGAGCACTCTGGCTGTACTTCCTCCAAACACATAGAAGTGTCTTACTGCTCTTATGCTATTGCATGTGTAAAGCAACCAAAACAGTATCTATCAGAGTGCATACTCAGTTTATGCTACTTTCGTCTCTAAACATAGGCCTCTAGCCAACAAGCCCCCTTCACCTATCAGTCTCTGTGAGTTTAACTAACAAGTAAATGTCTTTGTGAGTTTTCCTTAATTATGCAGATATTGGAGGAAAGTTTAGGAGCAGAGTAAAGCACAGTGTATTTCCCAAAAAGTTTCATTAGGTGGCAAGGAAGAATATTACACCTGATTTCAGTACAAGTCAAATTTTGGATTAGCAATCAAAGCTCCAGAAAAATATTCTAAATTGTAATCTCTGTTTTGGGATGAAGAGGAGGTAAATACACAGGAAAACAGGATTCACTACCATTCAAAATGTCAAATTCCAAGCATAAAATTACCATATTGGCCCAGCAATTCCACTCCTGGGTGTATATCGAAAAGAATTGAAAGGGATTCAGACACATACTGTACACCATGTTCACTGCAGCATTATTCACAATAGTCAAAACATGGAAACAGCTCATGCGTCCTTCAGTAAATCAATGGATAACAATATGTTATATACATACAATGAAATATTATTCAGTCATGAAAAAGGAGTCAAATTCTGATACACTCTAAAGCGTGGATGGATTTTGAAAACATTAGGATAAATGAAATAAGCCAGGCACAAAAGAGCAAATATTGTCTGATTTCACTTATATGAAATACCTAGAATAGATAAGCTCATAGAGACAGAAGGTTATAGAGTTCCTGTTTGGGATGATGAGAACATTTTGGAAGTAGATGGTGATGAAGATTGTACAACATGGTGAATATAATCAATGGCACTGAATTATACACTTAAAATGGTTAGAATGGCAAATTTTATGTTATATATGTTTTGCCACAATAAAATTAATAATAATAATAATAATAAGGCACCAAAGACATGAGAGCTTGTAACTGTAACTTTAGAGACAGATAGATAGCTGCAATGGTGTCGGCTCCAACTCACAGAGACCTTACATACAACAGAACAAAATATTGCCTGGTCCTGCATCATTCTCAAAATCACAGGCATGTTCAAGTCCATCATCTCAGCTATTGTGTCAATCCATATTACCAAGGGTCTCCCTCACCCTCACTGGCCTCTACTTCATGGAACATGATGTCTTCCTGTAGCATTTGATCCCTCTTGATGACATGTACAAAGCAAGTTGTTGTGATTTATAAGCTTTTTATTGGCTAATTTTCAGAAGTAGATCACCAGGCCTTTGTTACAAGTCTGTCTTAGTCTATAACTTCCTCTGAAAGCTGTTCATGGGTGACCCTGCTGGTATTTAACATACTGGTAGTATAGCTTCCAGAATCAACAGTAACATGCAAGTCACCATAGTGGAACAAAGTGACATACAGGTGTGGGACTCTAAAATATGGACCATAAAATATTTAATAACACATACACAACATAAGAGAAAAAATAAACGTATGCCATATTTACAATAAAAGAGCTTTACCTCAGCCAAGATATCTCTCTCTAGATACAGGCCTGTGTAAATATGCTCCCTTTTCTCTAACACCATTGTTCTGTTCACTTAGTCTCTGATTTAGAGAAGCAGTTGACTTTGGTTTGCAATGTTACATAAGGAGTTTGGGAGAGTGTCACATTTTATTATTTCACAAAAGACATGCTAGAATTTCTCCACAAGTGGTCTTTTTTGTAATTTTTTTTTTCTTGCTCATTAGTGTGTTTCTTTTACCAATCTAACAAGACTTGTTGATAATAAGAATCTCACCAAGTTTACATCTGATAGAAATCTCATAGCATAAACAGTCTTTAACACAAAGGTCAAAAGAAAAACAAAATTAAAGCCATTCATTAAAAAAAAAACTAAATAAAATTTGCAATAAGAACATTGTACACCTGTATATAAAGTGAATAAACCTATTATGCCACTATTTATTTTCTGAAATTACTACATTATGTCATTTGTTTTGGAAGGTTGTTATTTCCGTTCTTTCATAAGATGAAATAAAGCAATGTAGTTTACATAAACAAGAAACTAAATTATTTTGATTATAAACCCTGGAGTCTTTTTAATTGAGGTTAAAAATAATAATAATCTGATTATTTTTATGGTAATTTTGGCTGATAAACTTTCAAAGACAGTTCTGAATTGGTTTCCCTGAAACATAGTTTAGAATTTGGTACGAAACAATTGTACCATACTAGATAGCACTTTATGCCAACCTGCTTAACAGGTTTTAAGTTTCACTTTGAAAATATTCTAATCAGATTCTAATTATGCAAGGAAAAAAAATTGAAAAAATATTTAAATATAAGGTATTTTCAGACAATTATTCTAATTAGTTTCCTTTGTATTTTAAATACTGATTGTATTCTGGAATAAAAAAGTTTTATTGGAATAAAAAAATTTATAGAATAAAATACTTTTAGTAAATTGACTTAAATTTGAAAATAGAAAAACGATGTTACTAAAATTTGGATTCCAAGTATGTTTAAAATTCAATATAATTATACTTGAAAATATATGAAGATTGAATAATTTATTTACTAACATACTAATTTATTCACAATTTTTTATTGAGCAAGCATGATGTGCCAGACACTGTTCCAGGCACTGAGGCTGTAGCAGTTACCAAAACAGACATACCAAATGTTCTCATGGAACTTAGGAGATGACAAACAATAAATGACTACATAATTTACTGGGCTATAATAAGAGTAGCAAAGATAAATGGAGTGGGATATGGGAGGTAGGGAGTGATGTGGTATGCTACATTCACCCCATGTGGATGATCTGGTTAAGCTTGATATTTTTCTAGTAAGGTGACACTTGAGGAGAAATTTGATGACGTGAAGGAATGAGCCATGCGGACATTTGGGAAAAGAGCATTATAGGCAAAGGGAGCAGGAAATGGAAAGGCCCTGCATAACGTATTCAAGGAATACTACAGAAGCTGGTGCCATGGCAGCATACAAAGGGACAGTTTCATAGAAAACAAGGTTACAAAGATGGTCAGGGGCCATATATGTGGGGCCATGTAAGAATTTTTGCTTTTACTCAGAGATATAAGAATACTTAGGAAGGTCTGGTCAGACATGTCATCTGATCTGACTTCGTGATTAGAGGAATAGGGAAATCAGTAAGTTAGCTTTGCATAGCCTAGGATGATAGTGGGAGCAGTGGTCATTCAGTGGTAGAATTTTTGACTTCCATGTGAGAGACCAGGTTCATTTCCCACCAGTGCACCTCACTCACAGCCACCACCTTCTGTCAGTGGTCTTCACATTGCCAAACAGGTCTTAGTAGAGCTTCCAGATTAAGAGATACTATGAAGAAAGGTCTGGTGATCTTCCAAAAATCAGCCAGTGATAACTTCATGGATCACAATGGTTGGATCAGCAACCTATCACAGGAATGCTGCAGGACTGGGCAGTGTTTGGTTCCACTGTGCATGGGATTTTCATGAGCTGGGGGCTGACTTCAAGGCAGGTAACAACAGCATGATAGTAGCGAAAGTGCTGAAAAGTGGTCAGAGTCTGACAACTTCTTAAGAGAGACTGAAGGATTTTCTGATGGATTGGAGGAAATTCTGAGGGAGAAGTTGAATGATTGTTATGGATTGAATTATGTCCCCCCCCCAAAATGTGGGTGTATAAATGGCTGGGCCATGATTTCCAGTATTGTGTGGTTGTCCTCCATTTTGTGATTGTAATGTTATGTCAAAGAGGATTAGGGTGGGATTGTAACACTCTTACCCAAGTCACATTCCTGATCCAATGTAAAGGAGTTTGCCTAGGGTGTGGCCTGCACAACCTTTTATCTCTCAAGAGATAAAAAGGAAAGGGAAGCAAGCAGAGAGTTGGGGACCTCATACCGCCAAGAAAGCAGTACTGGGAGCAGAGCGCGTCTTTTGGACCTGGGGTCCCTGCACCTGAGAAGCTCCTCGACCAGGGGAAGATTGATGACAAGGAATCTTCCTCCAGAGCCAACAGAGAGAAAGCCGTCCCCTGGAGGTGACACCCTGAATTTGGACTTGCAAACTGTGAGAGAATAAATTTCTTTGTTAAAGCCATCTACTTGTGGTATTTCTGTTATAGCATCACTTGATGGCTAAGACAATGATGATCCCATCACTTATGTTTGACCAACAGGAAGAATGAAATACCCAATTGTTTGAGGTGGGGAAGACTGGAAGAGGACCAGAAAAAGGATAAATAGGAATCAACACTTAAGTTTTGCCAATTCAAGTTGGAGATGTCCTGTAGACATATAAAGGGAGAGACCAGTAGGACTTTTAATAGCTCAGAGAAAATATTTCAGTTACAGGTGGTATCTAAAGCCATGAGCTTTGGATTTCAAATTATCAGAATGTTTTATCTGTTCCAGTCCTCTTTTTTTATTTAAATTTTGATATTTTCTCCCTTATAGATTTTTTAAAAAATTAATTTTGATTATTTAAAATATTGCATTAAAATATTATTAATCTTGTATGTTGAGTTTTTTGGCACCCCTTAAATTTTGTTTCCACACCCTAATCTTATCTCCTCTTACCTTCCTTGTTATAGACATGGGCTTACCTCTCAGTTATTCTCTTCCAGTCCTTTAAGAATTTAATACCTAATCTGTCACTCCCTCCAACATTAATCTTGTCATCATTTTTAGAAGTGTATTTATCTTCATAAATGAGTCACTCAATACTCTGGCCTCTCAGTGCTTTGAGAGTCTCCGTGCCAATGATCTCCTCCACCCTTCCTCATATTTATATTATCATATTCTTTAGTATGATATATATAATATGTCTCTATATTATATGCTAGACTTTGTCATTTTTAATCACTTCGATCCTTCCATAATCTCAATTTCAAGCATCATTCTTTATCACCTATATCCTATATATATTATTTCTTTTGTGGATTTATTTTCAGAAATAATGGACTTGAATAATACCTTTAAAATGGTATGTTGCTTTATTAAAAAAAAAAGTAAATGTGATACTTGATACTGTATCACTTTTTTTTTTTTTTAATTTTTATTAAGCTTCAAGTGAACATTTACCATTCCAATCAGTCTGTCACATGTAGGTTTACATACATCTTACTCCCTTCTCCCACTTGCTCTCCCCCTATTGAGTCAGCCCTTACAGTCTCTCGTTTCGTGCCAATTTTACCATCTTCCCTCTCTCTCTATCTTCCCATCCCCCCTCCAGTCAAGAGTTGCCAACACACTCTCCAGTGTCCACCTGATTTAATTAGCTCACTCTTCATCAGTATCTCTCTCCCCGCCACTGACCAGTCCTTTTCATGCCTGATGAGTTGTCTTCGGGGATGGTTCCTGTCCTGTGCCATCAGAAGTTCTGGGGAGCATTGTCTCTGGGATTCCTCTAGTCGCAATCATACCATTAGGTGTGGTCTTTTAATGAGAATTTGGGGTCTGTATCCCATTGGTCTCCTGCTCCCTCAGGAGTTGTCTGTTGTGTTCCCTGACAGGGCAGACATCGATTGTGGCCGGGCACCAACTAGTTCTTCTGGTCTCAGGATAATGTAGGTCTCTGGTTCAAGTGGCCCTTTCTGTCTCTTGGGTTCTTAGTTGTCGTGTGACCTTGGTGTTCTTCCTTTGCCTTTGCTCCAGGTGGGTTGAGACCAATTAATGTATCTTAGATGGCCGCTTGTTGGCATTTAGGACCCCAGGCGCCACAATTCAAAGTGGGATGCAGAGTGTTTTCATAATGGAATTGTTTTGCCCATTGACTTAGAAGTCCCCTCAAACCAAGTTCCCCAGACCCCAGCCCCTGCTTCGCTGACCTTTGAAGCTTTCATTTTATCTCGGAACCTCTTTACTTTTAATCTAGTCCAATTAGGCTGACCTTCCTTGTTTTGAGTGTTGTCTTTCCCTTCACCCAAAGCAGTTCCCATCTACAGATTGATCAATAAAAAGCCCTCTCCCTCCCTCCCTCCCTCCCCCCGTTGTAACCACATAAGTATGTGTTCTTTTCCGTTTTTTCTATTTCTCAAGATATTATAATAGTGGTCTTATACAATATTTGTCCTTTTGCAACTGACTCATTTCGCTCAGCATAATGCCTTCCAGATTCCTCCATGTTATGAAATGTTTCAGAGATTCGTCACTGTTCTTTATCGATGCGTAGTATTCCATTGTGTGAATATACCACAATTTATTTACCCATTCGTCCGTTGATGGACATCTTGGTTGCTTCCAGCTTTTTGCTATTGTAAACAGAGCTGCCATAAACATGGGTGTGCATATATCTGTTTGTGTGAAGGCTCTTGTATCTCTAGGGTATATTCCGAGGAGTGGGATTTCTGGGTTGTATGGTAGTTCTATTTCTAACTGTTTAAGATAACGCCAGATGGATTTCCAAAGTGGTTGTACCATTTTACAATCCCACCAGCAGTGTATGAGAGTTCCAATCTCTCCGCAGCCTCTCCAACATTTATTATTTTGTGTTTTTTGAATTAATGCCAGTCTAGTTGGTGTCAGATGGAATCTCATCGTAGTTTTAATTTGCATTTCTCTAATGGCTAATGATCGAGAGCATTTTCTCATGTATCTGTTGGCTGCCTGAATATCTTCCTTAGTGAAATGTGTGTTCATATCCTTTGCCCACTTCTTGATTGGGTTGTTTGTCTTTTTGTGGTTGAATTTTGACAGAGTCATGTAGATTTTAGAGATCAGGCGCTGGTCTGAGATGTCATAGCTGAATATTCTTTCCCAGTCTGTAGGTGGTCTTTTTACTCTTTTGGTGAAGTCTTTAGATGAGCATAGGTGTTTGATTTTTAGGAGCTCCCAGTTATCTGGTTTCTCTTCATCATTTTTGGTAATGTTTTGTATTCTGTTTATGCCCTGTATTAGGGCTCCTAGGGTAGATCCTATTTTTTCTTCCATGATTTTTATCGTTTTAGTCTTTATGTTTAGGTCTTTGATCCACTTGGAGTTAGTTTTTGTGCATGGTGTGAGGTATGGGTCCTGTTTCATTCTTTTGCAAATGGATATCCAGTTATGCCAGCACCATTTGTTAAAAAGACTATTATTTCCCCAATTGACTGACACTGGTCCTTTGTCAAATATCAGCTGCTCATACATGGATGGATTTATATCTGGATTCTCAATTCTGTTCCATTGGTCTATGTGCCTGTTGTTGTACCAGTACCAGGCTGTTTTGACTACTGTAGCTATATAATAGGTTCTGAAATCAGGTAGGGTGAAGCCTCCCACTTTCTTCTTCTTTTTCAGTAATGTTTTGCTTATCCGGGGGTTCTTTCCTTTCCATATGAAATTAGTGATTTGTTTCTCTATTCCCTTAAAGTATGACATTGGTATTTGGATTGGAAGTGCGTTATATGTATAAATGGCTTTTGGTAGAATAGACATTTTTACTATGTTAAGTCTTCCTATCCATGAGCAGGGTATGTTTTTCCACTTAAGTGTGTCCTTTTGAATTTCTTGTAGCAGAGTTTTATAGTTTTCTTTGTATAGGTCTTTTACATCCTTGGTAAGATTTATTCCTAAGTATTTTATCTTCTTGGGGGCTACTGTGAATGGTATTGATTTGGTTATTTCCTCTTCGGTGTTCTTTTTGTTGATGTAGAGGAATCCAAGTGATTTTTGTATGTTTATTTTATATCCTGAGACTCTGCCAAACTCTTCTATTAGTTTCAGTAGTTCTCTGGAGGATTTCTTAGGGTTTTCCATGTATACGATCATGTCATCTGCAAATAGTGATAGCTTTACTTCCTCCTTACCAATCTGGATACCCTTTATTTCTTTGTCTAGCCTAATTGCCCTGGCTAGGACTTCAAGTACGATGTTGAATAAGAGCGGTGATAAAGGGCATCCTTGTCTGGTTCCCGTTCTCAAGGGAAATGCTTTCAGGTTCTCTCCATTTAGAGTGATATTGGCCGTTGGCTTTGCATATATGCCCTTTATTATGTTGAGGAATTTTCCTTCAATTTCTATTTTGGTTAGAGTTTTTATCATAAATGGGTGTTGAACTTTGTCAAATGCCTTTTCTGCATCTATTGATAAGATCATGTGGTTTTTATCTTTTGTTTTATCTATGTGATGGATTACATTAATGGTTTTTCTGATATTAAACCAGCCTTGCATACCTGGTATAAATCCCACTTGATCAGGGTGTATTATTTTTTTGATGTGTTGTTGGATTCTATTGGCTAGAATTTTGTTGAGGATTTTTGCATCTATGTTCATGAGGGATATAGGTCTAAAATTTTCTTTTTTTGTAATGTCTTTACCTGGTTTTGGTATCAGGGAGATGGTAGCTTCATAGAATGAGTTGGGTAGTATTCCGTCTTTTTCTATACTTTGAAATACCTTCAATAGTAATGGTGTTAAGCCTTCTCTGAAGGTTTGGTAGAACTCTGCAGTGAAGTCATCTGGGCCAGGACTTTTTTTTGTTGGGAGTTTTTTGATTACCGTTTCAATCTCTTTTTGTGTTATGGGTCTATTTAGTTGTTCTACTTCTGAATGTGTTAGTTTAGGTAAGTAGTATTGTTCCAAGAATTTATCCATTTCTTCTAGGTTTTCAAATTTGTTAGAGTACAATTTTATGTAGTAATCTGATATGATTCTTTTGATTTCATTTGGTTCTGTTGTGATGTGGTCCTTCTCGTTTCTTATTCGGGTTATTTGTTTCCTTTCCTGTTTTTCTTTAGTCAGTCTAGCCAATGGTTTATCAATTTTGTTAATTTTTTCAAAGAACCAGCTTTTGGCTTTGTTAATTCTTTCAATTGTTTTTCTGTTCTCTAATTCATTTAGTTCAGCTCTAATTTTTATTATTTGTTTTCTTCTGGTGCCTGATGGACTCTTTTGTTGCTCACTTTCTATTTGTTCAAGTTGTAGGGACAATTCTCTGATTTTGGCTCTTTCTTCTTTTTGTATGTGTGCATTTGTGGATATAAATTGGCCTCTGAGCACTGCCTTTGCTGTGTCCCAGAGGTTTTGATAGGAAGTATTTTCATTCTCGTTGCTTTCTAAGAATTTCCTTATTGCCTCCTTGATGTCTTCTATAACCCAGTCTTTTTTCAGGAGGGTATTGTTCATTTTCCAAGTATTTGATTTCTTTTCCCTAGTTTTTCTGTTATTGATTTCTAGCTTCATTGCCTTCTGGTCTGAGAAGATGCTTTGTAATATTTCGATGTTTTGGATTCTGGAAAGATTTGTTTTATGACCTAATATGTGGTCTATTCTAGAGAATGTTCCATGTGCACTAGAAAAAAAAGTATATTTTGCAGCAGTTGGGTGGAGAGTTCTGTATAAGTCAATGAGGTCAAGTTGGTTGATTGTTGTAAGTAGGTCTTCCGTGTCTCTATTGAGCTTCTTGCTGGATGTCCTGTCCTTCTCCGAAAGTGGTTGTTGAGGTCTCCTACTATATATGTGGAGGTGTCTATCTCACTTTTCAATTCTGTTAAAATTTGATTTATGTATCTTGCAGCCCTGTCATTAGGTGCGTAAATATTTAATATGGTTATGTCTTCCTGATCAATTGTCCCTTTTATCATTATATAGTGTCCTTCTTTATCCTTTGTGGTGGATTTAAGTCTAAAGTCTATTTTGTCAGAAATTAATATTGCTACTCCTCTTCTTTTTTGCTTATTGTTTGCTTGATATATTTTTTTCCATCCTTTGAGTTTTAGTTTGTTTGTGTCTCTAAGTCTAAGGTGTGTCTCTTGTAGGCAGCATATAGATGGATCATGTTTTTTTATCCAGTCCGTGACTCTCTGTCTCTTTATTAGTGCATTTAGTCCATTTACATTCAGCGTAATTATAGATAAGTAAGTTTTTAGTGCTGTCATTTTGATGCCTTTTCATGTGTGTTGTTGGCCATTTCATTTTTCCACATGCTTTTTTGTGCTGAGACGTTTTTCTTAGTAGATTGTGAGATCCTCATTTTCATAATGTTTAACTTTGTGTTTATTGAGTCGTTACGTTTTTCTTGTTTTTTTTTCTTGAGTTATGGGATTGATATTCCTTTTTGTGGTTACCTTTTTATTTACCCCTATTTTTCTAAGTAAAACCCTAACTTGTATCCTTCTATTTCGCTTTGTATCACTCTCCATCTGGCAGTTCAATGCCTCCTATATTTAGTCCCTCTTTTTGATTATTTTGATCGTTTATCTATTGATTTCCATGATTTCCTGTTGTGTGTATTATTTTATTTATTTATTTATTTTTTAGAATTAGTCTTAATTTGTTTGTTTTTGTGCTTTCCCTATTTGAGTTGCGTTGATATCAGGACGTTCTGTTTTGTGACCTTGTATTGTGCTGG
Organism: Elephas maximus indicus; assembly: GCF_024166365.1. Taxonomy (NCBI): domain Eukaryota; kingdom Metazoa; phylum Chordata; class Mammalia; order Proboscidea; family Elephantidae; genus Elephas; species Elephas maximus. Next base: position 151,007,568 of record NC_064822.1, read on the forward strand.
TACCTGATATTATTGGTCATCAGGCCAAACAATCTCCTTTAGCATTTCTTGTAGTCTTGGTTTGGTTTTTGCAAATTCTCTAAACTTGTGTTTATCTGTAAATATCTTAATTTCTCCTTCATATTTCAGAGAGAGTTTTGCTGGATATATGATCCTTGGTTGGCAGTTTTTCTCCTTCAGTGCTCTGTATATGTCGTCCCATTCCCTTCTTGCCTGCATGGTTTCTGCTGAGTAGTCTGAACTTATTCTTATTGATTCTCCCTTGAAGGAAACCTTTCTTTTCTCCCTGGCTGCTTTTAAAATTTTCTGTTTGTCTTTGGTTTTGGCAAGTTTGATGATGATATGTCTTGGTGTTTTTCTTTTTGGATCAGTCTTAAATGGGGTTCGATGAGCATCTTGGATAGATATCCTTTCGTCTTTCATGATGTCAGGGAAGTTTTGTGTCAGGATTTCTTCAACTATTTTCTCTGTGTTTTCTGTCCCCCCTCCCTGTTCTGGGACTCCAATCACTTGCAAGTTATCCTTCTTGATAGAGTCCCACATGATTCTTAGGGTTTCTTCATTTTTTTTAATTCTTTTATCTGATTTTTTTTCAGCTATGTTGGTGTTGTTTCCCTGGTCCTCCAGAAGTCCCAGTCTACATTCTAATTGCTCGAGTCTGCTCCTCTGACTTTCTATTGTGTTGTCAAATTCTGTAATTTTATTGTTAATCTTTTGGATTTCTACATGCTGTCTCTCTATGGATTCTTGCAACTTGTTAATTTTTCCACTATGTTCTTGAATAATCTTTTTGAGTTCTTCAACTGTTTTATCAGTGTGTTCCTTGGCTTTTTCTGCATTTATCCTAATTTCATTTGTGATATCTTTAAGCATTCTGTAAATTAGTTTTTTATATTCTGTATCTGATAATTCCAGGATTGTATCTTCATTTGGGAAAGATTTTGATTCTTTTGTTTGGGGGGTTGGAGAAGCTGTCAAGGTCTGTTTCTTTATGTGGTTTGATATGGACTGCTGTCTCCGAGCCATCACTGGGAAACTAGATTTTCCAAGTAGTCGGCTAAAAAAAAATGCAGTCAGATCCCTATCTGAATTCTCTCTCTGGCTCCGGGTATTCGGATGTTAATGGGGTCGCCTGGGGAGGGTGGGGGAGGGATCTGAGAGCTAGGAGTGTAGCACCACAGAATATAGAGCTGAACACCACGTTCACGCTCCGGCCCGTTCGCCAAAATCCGGGCTGGACGGGTCCCTGGCTAGGACACTGCTTTCCTTGCTCGGAAACCAGTCACTTCCTCCTGGGGACTTCCTCCGGTCCGCGGCACCGCTCATGGGCACTGGGTGGGCGTTTCCCGCACAAACGGGTGGGCCCGCCCCCAGGGTCTATTCAGGTGATTATAATTGGGTCCCGCGGTCACGCCCCGCCCGTGCGCTCGCCCAAATCCCAGCGGGATGACTTCCGGGTTGAGACGCTGCTTTCCCCATTCCGGAACCAGTCACTTCCTCCTGGGGACTTCTCCTTCTGGAGCGCCACACCTCTCGCGCAAACTGGGTTGGCGTCACCTGCACGGCCAGGTGGGCCCGTCCCCTGGGTCAATTCAGGGTAATAAAAATGGACGCCGCGCTCACGCCCCGCCTGGTGGCGCGCGCCCAGATCCCAGCGGAATGGCTCCCCGTCTGGGATGCTGCTTTCCCTGCTTTGAGACCAGACACTTCCGGGGATTTCACCGTCTGGTGTGCCGCGCCACACGCGCGGACTGGGTGTGTGTCCTCCCGCACGAACGTGTGGGCCCCGCCCTGGGGTCACTTTAGGGAAATGTAGTTGACCCCCCCCGCTCGTGCCCCGTCGGCTTCTCGCCTAACTCCCGGCGGGACGGCACCCCAGCTGGGACGCTGTTCTCCCCCCTCCCAGATCAGTCACTGCCTCCCAGGTGCTTCTCCCTCCGGCTGCGCCTCTACGCCGCCCGCGCCAACCTGCTAAACTTCCTCCCGGGATGGGTTCGGGGGGGAAGGGGTGGGCCCCCTTTCTGTGCCGTCTGCCCCCCTGGGCTCTGCCCCAGATCGGGCTCCGAAGGTCACCTGCCTGGTGCGCTGCCTCCTGGTTCTGAAAACAGTCGCTGTCTGCCCGTATTTGTTCGTTTTCCGTCTCTAAGTCTGTGCGTGTTGTTCAGAGTTCGTAGATTGTTATGTATGTGATCAATTCCCTTGTTTTTCCGAGTCTTTGTTGCAAGAGGGATCCGCGGTAGCGTCCACCTAGTCTGCCATCTTGGCCCCGGATCCCCTGTATCACTTTTTGAAGGACCTGGATATGGAAAAGTTTTTCACAATACAAAAATGAATATTTATACAATACTTCGCAGAGTATTTTTATATTCAAACTTCAATTTAATCTTCAAAATAACCCTACCCATTAAGGTTACAGCTCCCATTTTTTTCATGAAAAGTAATCGAAGTAGAGAGAGATGAAATGACTTACCCATAGTCAAACCTAGGAAATATCAGGTCCCTTGATTACACAATTCATGCTTTCTCTATTGTTCTATGCTGTTGACATGGTTTTACACATGTAAAAAGGACAATCTACCATCTTCCTTGAAGCCACAGCTTGAAGGAAGCCAGTTCATTTAGATTGTTTTGAGCACACTGGCCTAGCTTGAAAACTTAGTTTAACTGATTCTTATTATCTAGTTTTGTGGTAATACCTTATGTGTCCATAGAACATGCTTCAGTGATGAATATGCTAACACAGAGGCGCATGGTCCAAGCAGATTCCCGGACCTGACCACCAGGGCTTCTGTTCAGTGGCACAGCTCATGTGTTTTTAACACGCCCCCCCCAGGTACCCCAAACCTACAATTTGTTGATTTTAAAATCTATTCATCTTATCACCTATACATCATCCCACATCACCCTCCTATATTTGTATTTTTAATGTTGGAATATATTCATAAGATCCAGATATAATTTAGAAAATACATTCATATCTTATATGCTCTGGTGCAGTGAGCCAAATCCCAGTCTCAGAAGGACACTATTTGCATGATCTTTAATAAGTCTTCTGCATCTACAAAATGAGAGGATTTAGCGGGTTAAATTGATTCATGAGATCCCTATTGGCTTTAAAATTGCATTATTCTAAGTAGTTAACTTTGTTTTCTATGTGTCATGAACAATATTATGTTGAAGTTAAATAAATGATTCACTTATACTTACTGGTAAATGTATATTCCTTCTTCTCCCTTCCTGTATTTATTTATCTGTTTGTTTTCTTCTGGAGTTAGTCTAATCCTTGATAAATAATTCATTAACTCTAGGCAGTGTGTTTGTTCAGGAAACTTGCATAAAAAAGAAAATGGATTCATTCCCTCTTGATTCTATCTGAAAATTACAGCTTTCTTCCTCCATAAATATCCACCAGCCTCAGTAGGTTTGAGACAACCCATTTTGTAAAGTAGAAAATGAGAATAAATGACTTGCAAAGATTGATTTTTTGGAGGAAAAGCAAGAGTTTCCTGTTTCATTATTACACTTTTTAATATAATGATAAACATTGTCATTATTGCATGTAAATTAAAATGTATCTGGTTTACCACGTGTACTAGCCATATCAGTGCATCATTATGTTTAATATTGGCAACTACCCTATGTGATTAAGGTACTATCATCATTCACATTTTAGAGATGAGAATTGAACAGCTGGTAGATTGCAAAACTAGGATTTATATATTGTTCTTTTGGACTCAAAAGCCTGAACTCAAATTATTAGATGTTTTTTTTTTCTTCGCTTTTTATTTGAAATAATTTTAAATTTACAGAAAAGTTGCAAAGATAGTAGAGTTCATATATCTCTTTATCCCAGCTTCCTCTAATGTTAACATCTTACGTAACTGTAACACAATTATCAAAGTTAAGAAAGTAAAGTTGATGTACTATTAACTAAACCAGGAGTAAGCACTTTTTCTATAAATAGGCACTTAGTTATTCTTTTAGGCTTGTGGGCCATATGGTTGGCCCTTTTTGTAACTAATAGACTCTGTCCTTGTCGCCTGAAAGCAGCCATAGACAATATAGAAGCAAATAGGCGTGACTGTATTCTGGCAAATTCTAAACACAGGAGGCTGGGCCAATGTGGCCCATGGGCTATAGACTACAGAACTGAATTCTAGATTTTATTCATATTTCCCTAATTTTTCCACCAAAATCCTTCTTCCATTTTAGGATCCAATCAAGGACCCCATGTTTCATTTAGAGGTCATGTCTCCTTAGTCTCCTCCCATCTGTACTGTTTGCTTCATCTTTCCTTTTCTTTTATGACCTTAATTCTTTTGAAGAGTAATGTACAGACATCTTGTAGAATTTTCCACTTTTGGGGTTTGTCTGATTTTTTTTTTTTAATAATTAGATTGGCATTTTGGATTTTGGGAAAGAATACCAGAGGTGATTTACCTTTCACACATCATATTATAACTTCTTTTAAAGTACATTAAGCTTTAAGCCATCAGTTTTAGAATTTATAGAAATCTTGCATTTCTGGTTTTCATTTACTCTAGTTTCCACTCTGGTATTATATGTGGATCGTGAAAAACCATGGAGGTTGTAATATCGTGTTACTATTTATGCCTTACAGGCAATTCTAAAATGTCATGAGCTACCAATATCACAAGACTTTAGAGGGGTAAGGGCCCATGGGTGGTGCAAATGGTTTTGCTGGACAGCTAACCTAAAGGTTGGCAGTTTAAACCCATGCAGCAGTGCCTCAGAAAGGTCTGAGGATCTGCTTCTGTAAAGATAACAGCCAAGAAAATCCTACAGAGCAGTTTTACTCTCTAATACGTGCAGCCTCTGTGGCTGAAGTTGACTCAACAGCAATAGGCTTTTTTTTTGGAGTATACTACTAATATCTTTTGATAATCTGCATTTTTTATTTGCCAATATTTAATAACACCTGATGAAAATATACTCATGCATGGGAAAATAACAGGTCTCAGCAGCTTTAATTATAAAGCTACAAATTTTAATAAGTTTAAAAAAATGTAATTAAACCTAGCATGTAATGTGCCAAAAAACATCTTCTAATTGGGCTAAAAGGTTTGTCTCCAATGACTCAGTCCCAAATTTACTTTGTTCATCTGGCAAGAGAACATCTATATGAAAGTAGGAATTTATGGTGTTGATGAGTCCCAAAGCTGACTAAAAATATATTTATGCAATAATGTTTTACTTAGCAATTTTAGTTTATTTTTTATTCTGGGTACCTCTTGAGTGACCACAAACATTTAAAACATTTCATCTATATTGCCTTTGTACAAGAAGTTATTGTTTTTGCTTTTTTACAGAAATCTTTTCAAGTAGACTTTTTACTGTAGTAGTCTATAAAGGTGAAATGCCTTGTTACTTAAAGTCAACTACACACAAATTTATTTGCATCCTATGCACAAAAAATGTTTAACCATTTTCATTATTTTAATGTTTCCATACCTAAATTCTACTCACCTAAATCAACAAATATTTATTATTTTTAAGGAGGATTTTCTCATAATTTATAATAAGATATGATAGTTTTTACATCAGTGTCATCAGAAGTTAAAGTAGTATTTTATAGTCTAAAATTTCCACCGATTATTTTGCATACACGTTGACATGCATTTACTTATTCATCATATTTACATGGACCCATATTTACTTATTCTTCCTAAACAAATTACCTGATCTTCGACAAGTCAAAAATTAATTACATCGTATTTAACCCATACTTGTAAAGTCCCTGTGCTCCCTTGGTAAACAAGGTGACCATCTACCCATTCCCATATACTAAAAAATTTCTGAATGAACTTGACTATTTCCTCTCATTTACCACACAATTTACCTTCTCCTTATGTCCAGTCAATTCTGCATCAGATGTTTCTCTTAAATATGATAACTCTCACTATTCACTGCCACATCTTAGCTCTGTACTTCTTTATCTTCTCCTGGACTACCTCAAAACCTTCTTAACTGGTCATCCAACTAACAGTTTCTGTTACCTGGAGCTCATTCCCCACAATGTGATCAGACTTACTTTTTTGAGATACGGGTCCAATCATGTGACTCTTCAGAGTAGAATTTTGTTATTTTTTACCTAGGGTGAAGGATGAAGCCCAAAAAATCTTCTAAGCATGGGATATAAACCTTTCCACAATGTGCTTGCAAATATACTCTCAAAATTCAGGACCTATCATTCTCTATCCTCACCTTCTCAACTCACATAATCATAAATTTGAATGTCTTGTAACTCATAAGCTATTGCTTTTTCATGATAGCCATCTCTCTCCTATGTCTATTCAATTCTAAAGATATATTGCTGTATTATGTGTTTCCTGAAGTTATGATTAAGATGAGAGCAAATATTTTAATGTTACTTGTTTATATTTTAATTTTAATATTAATGTGGCCTGTTTAAAGATCTAGTCTGCACATAAACTTTTATACATGTGATAGTATTTGTAATAATGTAAATATATGATGTGTTATGTCCCTAGGTGGCACAAATGGTTCGCGTTCAACCACTAGACTAAGGATGACAGTTCAAAGCGACCCAGGGGTACCACGAAAGAAAAGGTTTGTTCGACAATCTACTTCTGTTAAAATCACAGCCAAGAATACCTTATGGAGCAGTTCTACTCTGTAACACACGGGGTCACCATGAATCGGAATTGACTTGATAACGACAACGACATAAAGTATGTGATGGATTTCTAGCCAACCAAACCAAACCTGTTTACTGTCAAGTTGATTCTGACTCATGGAGACCTTGTGGGACAGAGTAGAACTGCCCCATAGGGTGAATTTGAGCTGCAAATCTTTTGGTTACCTGCTGAGCTCTTAACCATGATACCACAAGGGCTCCACTGATTTCTAAAAAGATGGTGTATTACCTATATCATCTTTGCCTCAGAGAATGGATTGAGAAGAGTACCCTTTTTCTATAGAGATTTTCAATACATTAAATATGAAAATAGTTTTAAAGCTTTGAAACTGAATCTAAAAGATAATCAATTCTGTACTCTCTGTCAGGATAGCACTTTGGTGATTTCTTCCACAGTTACTGGCCTGGACTCTTCATGTGTTCTATGTTTCAAGAAGATATTACATTACTGATTTTTTTTTTTAAAGGGAATCAATTTAAATAAATTTCCAAATAAATTATTATATAACACCAAAAGATTTTCTAAAAAATATTCAAATTTATTATCTTAAATATTTTGTTTTGTTTTTTGCACTGATATCTGCATTTGTTTTCTACTGCTGTGTATAGATTTGTCAGAAAATAAACAGCATAAAACAATACCTATGGAGGTGGAGCCAAGATGGCAGAATAGATAGATGCTTCCAGCGAGCCCTCTTTACAACAAAGACCCAAAAAAAAAAACAAGTGAAACGAGTATATTTGTGACAGACTGGGAGCCCTGAGCTTCAAAGGCACGCTTAGAAAACAAACTGAGGGGTAGGGAGAGGAAGAGACCTTTCAGAAGCAGAGAGGAGTTACTGGACCTGAATGAAGGGGAGCCCTCAGACACCGTTCCTGGAATGGCACCACTGGTGGGCTGGTACTAGCATTCAGCCGCAGTTTCCTCAGGGAGAAGCAGCCAGCCACACAGCCTACTCACACCTCCAGAACTGGAGAAGAATGGTGCTAGTGGCAAAAGCTAAGTACTTGCGTATACGTTAACGTGCCCGCCCCCACCCCCAATCCGCCATCGGCGCCTGAATCCCTGGGCCTGAGATAGGTCCTGTTGAGCACCTAGAGACATCCTCCCAGCCTTGGAAAAGAGAAAAATTTTCAGTTGGGGGAAAACATAATTTGCCAGCTCCACTAACCGGTGGAGATCAGGACAGAAGTGGCTCTTGTCCAGGCATAAACAGTCCGTGGACTTTGAGCAGTTTTCCCTTCTGCATGGACCTTTTTTTTTTTTTTTTTTATGGACCTGTGTGGCCCTATTTCAGGAGAATAGGCACTTGTTGGCAGACTCCAACCATTTCAGCTATGCAGTGGAGAGGTAGGTGTTTGATGTTTGACTTTGCTTTCACTATTAAACAAGGTCCTCACCTACCCACATCAGGGACCTAAGGACTGGTAGCTCCACTCAGGTCAACCAGCCACCTGTGACAGGGGTTCAAGAGTAACTGGTACCTCCCGGTCCTTACAACCAAAAACTTTGGGTGCCCATGGTCTGTCTACAGAACCCACCCACCTGCACGCTCTAGGGAACAGAGACACTTTTTCCTCACAGACACTTGGGGGTCGGTTCTCAGCCCCCTGCCTTGTTCAGAGCGTGACCCCCCTGCTGCAATCAGATACCGGTATATATGCCAATCACCCCTGCCCCTCTAAGATTGTAGGAAAGAGACTGTACCACACACTTGATGATCAGCTACCTGGACACCTGAGCTGAATTCATACAAGAAAAGTGAATGGACTCCTACGCTGATATACTGGATAACAGCTCTAGCCATCTGGGGGCAGGATGTCAGAGCTCCAAAGGCAAAAATAATCAAGCTAGCTCACTCAAGCAACACATTTGGATATACCAAAACAAAACAAGAAGCTATGACATAGTAAGCAAGCATAAACTAATACAATAACTTATAGATGGCTCAGAGACAATAGTCAATATCAAGTCACATAAAGAAACAGACCATGATCACCTCAAAAGGCTCTCAAAACAAAGAATCCAGGGATCTTCTAGATGAAAGTGCATTCCTGGAATTACCAGAGCCAGAACACAAAAGTTTAATATACAGAACCCTTTAAGACATCAGGATGGAGATGAGGCAATATATAGAACAAGCCAAGGAACACACAGATAAAGCAACTGAAGAAATTAGAAAGATTATTCAGCAACATAATGAAAAGTTTGATAAGCTAGAAAAATCCATAGACAGACAGCAATCAGAAATTCAGAAGATTAACAATAAAATTACAGAAGTAGACAATTCAATAGAAAGTCCGAGGAGCAGAATTGAGGACGTAGAAGCTAGAATTTCAGAACTCGAAGATAAATCACTTGGCACTAATATATTTGAAGGAAAATCAGATAAAAGAACTTAAAAAATGAAGAAACCTTAAGAATCATGTGGGACTCTATCAAGAGAAATAACCAATGAGTGATTGGAGTACCAGAACAGGAAGGAATAACAGAAAATACAGAGAAAATTGTTGAAGATTTGTTGGCAGAACACTTCCCTGATATCGTGAAAGATGAGAAGATATCTATTCAAGATGCTCATCAAACTCCACATAAGGGAGATGTTAAAAGAAAGGCATGAAGACATATTATAATCAAACTTGCCAATACCAAGGATAAAAAGAGAATTATAAGAGCAGAGAGGGATAAACAAAAAGTCACCTACAAGGGAGAGCCAATAAGAATAAGCTTGGACTACTCAAAAGAAACCATGCAGGCAAGAAGGCAATGGGATGACATATTTAAAAAATTGAAGGAAAAAAAATTGCCTGCCAAGAATCATATATCCAGCAAAACTGTCTCTTAAATATGAAGGTGAAATTAGGACATTTCCAGAAAAACAGAAGTATAGGGAATTTGTAAAAACCAAACCAAAACTACAAGAAATACTAAAGGGAGTTTTTTGGTTAGAAAATCAATAATATCAGGTATCAACCGAAGACTAGAACACAGGGCAGAGCAATCAGAAATCAACTCAGACAGGGAAATCAAAAAAATCAAAGAAAGATGATAAAAAAAGAAAAGCTCAAAACAGGGTAACAGCAATGTTATTATATAAAAGAAGACAACATTAAAACAATAAAAAGGGACTAAGAAATGTAATCATAGATTTTCCATATGCAGAGGAATACACAGCGATACAAATAAATAAAAGTTAGGTTTAAATTTAGAAAAATTGGGGTAAGTAATAAGGTAACCACAAAAGAGACAAACTATCCTACTCATCAAAATAAAATACAAGAAAAAAAATAGAGACACAGCTGAAACAAAATCAACAAAAACAAATATGAGGAAAGGACAATATATAAAGATAATGCACTCAGCACATAAAATCAAGTGGGAAAAAGAAACTCTCAACAACACACAAAAAAAGACATCAAAATGATAGCACTAAATTCATACCTATCCATAAAAATGCTGAATATAAATGGCCTAAATGCACCAATAAAGAGACAGAGAATGACAGAATGGATTAAAAACAAGATCTGTCTATCAGCTGCCTACAAGAGACAAACTTTAGACTTAGAGACACAAACAAACTAAAACTCAAAGGATGGAAAAAAATATAGGAAGCAGACAACAATAAAAAAGAGCAGGAGTAGCAATATTAATGTCTGACAAAATAGACTTTAAAGTTAAATCCATCATAAAGGATAAGGAAGGACACTATATAATGATTAAAGGGACAATATATCGAGAAGATATGACCATATTAAATATTTATACACCCAGTGACAGGGCTAAAAGATACATAAAACAAACTCTAATAGCACTGAAAAGTGAGATAGACAGCTCCACAATAATAGTAGGAGACCTCAACACACCACTTTCGGTGAAGGACAGGACATCCAGAAAGAAGCTCAATAAAGATATGGAAGATCTAAATGCCACAATCAACCAACGTGACCTCAGAGACATATACAGAACACTCCGCCCAACAGCAACCAAGTATACTTTCTTTTCTAGTGCACATGGAACATTCTCTAGAAGAGACCATATATTAGGTAATAAAGTAAGCCTTAGCAGAATCCAAACCATTGAAATATTACAAAGCATCATCTCTGACCATAAGGCCGTAAAAGTGGAAATCAACAAGAGAAAAAGTAGGGAAAAGAAATCAAACACATGGAAACTGAACAATACCCTGCTCAAAAAAGACTGGATTATAGAAGACATTAAGGGTGGAATAAAGAAATTCATAGAATCCAGTGACAATGAAAACACTATCAGAACCTTTGGGATGCAGCGAAAACAGTGCTCAGAAGTCAATTTATATCAATAAATGCACACATCCAAAAAGAAGAAAGGGCCAAAATCAAAGAATTATCACTACAACTTGAACAAATAGAAAGAGAGCAACAAAAGAAACCAACAGGCACCAGAAGAAAACAATAATAAAAATTAGAGCTGAACTAAATGAAACAGAAAACCAACTGGAAGAATTAACAAGACCAAAAGCTGTTTTTTTGAAAAAATCAACAAAATTGAAAAACCACTGGCCAAACTGACAAAAGAGAAGCAGGAGAAGATGCAAATAATCCAAATAAGAAATGAGATGGGCGATATTACAACAGATACAACAGAAATTAAAAGAATCATATCAGATTACTATGAAAAACTGTACTTAAATTTGAAAACCTAGAAGAAATGGATGAATTTCTAGAAACACACTACCTACCTAAACTAACACAAACAGAGGTAGAACAACTACATAGACCCATAACAAAAGAAGAGATTGAAAAGGTAATCAAAAAACTCCCAACAAAAAAAAGCCCTGGTCGGGATGGCTTCACTGCAGAGTTCTACCAAACATTCAGAGAAGAGTTAACACCACTACTACTAAAGGTATTTCAGAGCATAGAAAAGGACAGAACACTACCCAACTCATTCTATGAAGCCACCATATCCCTGATACCAAAACCAGGTAAAGGTACCACAAGAAAAGAAAATTATAGACCTATCTCTCTCATGAATATATATGCAAAAATCCTCAACAAAATTCTAGCCAATAGAATTCAACAACATATCAAAAAAAAAAAAAATCACCATGACCAAGTGGGATTCATACCAGGTATGCAGGAATGGTTCAACATTAGAAAAACAATTAATGTAATCTACTACATAAATAAAACAAAAGATAAGAATCACATGATTTTATCAATTGATGCAGAAAAGGCATTTGACAAAGTTCAACACTCATTCATGGTAAAAACTCTCAGCAAGATAGGAATAGAAGGAAAATTACTCAACATAATAAACGGCATTTATGCAAAGCCAACAGCCAACATCACCCTAAATGGAGAGAGCCTGAGAGCATTCCCACCGAGATCGGGAACCAGACAAGGATGCTCTTTATCACCGCTCTTATTCAACATTGTGTTGGGGGTCCCAGCCAGAGCAATTAGGCTAGATAAAGAAATACAGGGCATCCAGATTGGCAAGGAAGAAGTAAAATTATCTCTATTTGTAGATTACATTATCTTATACACAGAAAACCCTGAGGAATCCTCAAGAAAACTACTGAAACTAATAGAAGAGTTCGGCAGAGTATTGGGATACAAGATAAACATACAAAAATCAGTTGGATTCCTCTACACCAACAAAAAGAACATCGAAGTGGAAATCACCAAATCAATGCCATTTACAGTAGCCCCCAAGAAGATAAAATACTTATGAACCAATCTTACCAGAGATGTAAAAGACTTATACAAAGAAAACTACAGTACACTTCTGCAAGAAACCAAAAGAGACTTACATAAGTGGAAAAGCATACCTTGCTCATGGATAGGAAGATTTAAAATTATAAAAATGTCTTTTCAACCAAAAGCGATCTATACATTTAATGCAATTCCGATCCAAACCCCAACAACATTGTTTAATGAGATGGAGAAACAAATCACCAACTTCATACGGAAGGGAAAGAGGCCCCAGATAAATAAGGCATTTCTGAAAAAGAAGAACAAAGTGGGAGACCTTACTTTACCTGATTTTAGAACCTATCTGCCACAGTAGTCAAAATAGCCTGGTACTGGTTCAACAATAGATACATGGACCAATGGAACAGAATTGAGAATCCAGACATAAATCCATCCACATATGACCAGTTGATATTTGACAAAGGCCCCAAAACAGGGGGAAAAGACAGTCTTTTTAACAAATGGTGCTGGCAGAACTGGATATCCATCTGCAAAAAAATGAAACAAGACCCATACCTCACTCCATGCACAAAAACTAACTCAAAATGGATCAAAGACCTAAATATAAAATCTAAAACGATAAAGATCATGGAAGAAAAAATAGGGACAATGTTAAAACTCAGACCCAGTGTGGTCAAGTCGATTCCAACTCATAACGACCCTATAGGGACAACGTTAGGAGCCCTAATACATGGCATAAACAGTATACAAAACATCATTAAGAATGCAGAAGAAAAACTAGACAACTAGATACCTGGGAGCTCCTAAAAATCAAACACCTATGCTTATTCAAAGACTTCACCAAAAGAGGAAAAAGACCACGTACAGACTAGGAAAAAGTTTTTAGTTATGATATTTCTGATCAGAGCCTGATCTCTAAAATCTACATGATGCTGCAAAAACTCAATTGCAAATAGACAAATAACCCAATTAAAAAATGGGCAAAAGACATGAATAGACACTTCATTAAAGAAGACATTTGGGTAGCTAACAGATATAGGAGGAAATGTTCATGATCAGTAGCCATTAGAGAAATGCAGATCAAAACTGCAATGAGATTTCATCTCAATCCAACAAGGCAGGCATTAATCCAAAAAACAGAAAATAATAAATGTTGGAGAGGCTGTGGAGAGATTGGAACATTTATACACTGCTGGTGGGAATGTCAAATGGTACAAACACTTTGGAAATCGATTTGGCGCTTCCTTAAAAAGCTAGAAATAGAACTACCATAAAAAAAAAAAAAAAAAAAGAACCAGAAATCCCACTCCTTGGAATATATCCTAGAGAAATAAGAGCCTTTACACGAACAGATATACGCACACCCATGTTTATTGCAGCACTGTTTACAAAAGCAAAAAGATGGAAGCAACCAAAGTGCCCATCGACGGATGAGTGGATAAATAAATTCTGGTATATTCACACAGTGGAATATTGTGGCATCGATAAAGAACAGTGAGGAATCTGTGAAACATTTCATAACATGGAGGAACCTGGAAGGCATTGTGCTCAGTGAAATTAGTCAGTTGCAAAAGGACAAATATTGTATAAGACCACTATTATAAGAACTTGAGAAATAGTTTAAACAGACAAGGAAACATTCTTTTGTGGTTATCAGAGGGGAGAGGAAGGGAGGGTGGGAGAGGGTCATTCACTCATTAGATAGTAGATAGGAACTACTTTAGGTGAAGGGAAAGACAGCACACAGTACAGGGGAGGTCAGCACAACTGGGCTAAAGCAAAAGCGAAGAAGTTTCCTGAATAAACTGAATGCTTCGAAGGCCAGCATAGCAGGGGTAGGGGTCTGGGGGCCATGGTTTCAGGGGACATCTAAGTCAATTGGCATAATAAAATCTATTAAGGAAACATTCTGCATCCCACTTTGAAGAGTGGCAATCTGGGGTCTTAAACGCTAGCAACCAGCCATCTAAGATGTATCAATTGGTCTCAACCCACCTGGATCAAAGGAGAATGAAGAACACCAAGGACACAAGGCGATTATGACCCCAAGAGACAGAAAGGGCCACATGAACCAGTGACCACATCATCCTGAGACCAGAAGAACTAGATGGTGCCTGGCTACAACTGATGACTGCCCTGACAGTGAACCCAACAGAGAACCCCTGAGGGAGCCGGAGGGCAGGCAGTGAGATACACAACCCAAACTCTCATAAAAAGACCAGACTTAATGGTCTGACTGAGACCTGAAGGACCCCGGTGGTTATGGACCCCAGACCTTCCGTTGGCCCAAGACAGGAACCATTCCCAAAGCTAACTCTTCAGACAGGGATTGGACTGGATGGTGGGTTGGAGAGGGATGCTGGTGAGGAGTGAGCTTCTTGGATCAGGTGGACACTTGAGACTGTGTTGGTATCTCTTGCCTGGAGGGGAGATGAGAGGGTAAAGGGGGTTAAAAGCTAGTGAAATGGACACAAAAAGAGAGAGTGGAGGGAGGGAGCAGGCTATCTCATTAAGGGGAGAGTAATTGGGAGTATGTAGGAAGGAGTATATAAATTTTTGTGTGAGAGACTGACTTGATTTGTAAACTTTCACTTAAAGCACAATAAAAATTACAAACAAATGATACCCATTGCTCAATTAATTGTCACTTTCTATAGGTCAGAATTCTGGCATGACATGGATGGGTTCTATGCTAGGAATATCACAAGGCTGATATCAAGGTGTTGGCAGCTGAGTTCTCTGAAGTTCCTGGAGATAAATCCACTTCCAAGTGTATTCTTGTTGATGGAATTCAGCTCCTTACAGCTGTGTGACTGAGTTCTTTTTTTCTTTTCTGGCAATAAGCTACAGGTTGCTCTCAGCTCCCAGATGCTACTCACATTCCTTGTCACACGGCCCCCTCCATCTTCAAAACAGAAATGGCACTTGAATTTCTTTTCACGCTCCAAATTTCAGACATTTTCTTCTGCCACCATTTCTGCTTCGAAAGGGATAATGTGATTAGGTCAGACCCACCGGCAAAATCTCCCTTTGTTAAAGTCGGCAGTGCCATATAACATAACATAATCATGGCAGTAAAATCCATCACGTTTTCTAACCCCTGGATAATGCAGGGAGCCCTGGTGGTGCAGTGGTTAAGAGTTATGCCTGCTAACCAAAAGGTTGGCAGCTCAAATCTACCAGCTGCTCCTTGGAAACTGTATGTGGCAGTTCTACTCTGTCTTACTGGTTTGCTTTGAGTCGGAATCAACTCAACAGCAATGATTTTGATTTTATTTTGGTTTGTATAATGTACAGCTTCTACCTCAGGGATGGGAAATATTGGGGACCATCTCAAATTCTGCCTACCAGACTATCCAAAATCACTTCTAAAATGAACACCTTTTTCTGTGTTCCCAGTAAATGGAGTCTGAATTCATCCACATAACCAAGCTAGACAATTTAGATTCGTCTAATCCTTAACCCCTACTTTCCCCTATGTATAAACAAGTTTTCTAGATAATCAAAATGATTTTTTTTCACAAATACCTCTAGAGAATAATCTTTACTTTTTATCCCCATTAATAGACCCTTGCCAACTCTTATCAGACTACATCTGCTTCTCCCTATTTATACCACCAGCCTCTTGTTATTTTAAAGCATTTTCAAACTGCCATCAGATTCAACTTCCTATAAAAACAAATCAGATTCTTTTACCTCTGTAATTAAAAATATGTTAAGGCCTTTCTTTGCTTATAATAAATTTCAAACTCCTTGACATATCAATACAAATGTGTGAGGGCAACATCCAGCACAAAACAATTTCTGGATTATAACAGGTACCTGATAAATATTTGTTTGTTGAATTACTAAAGAATATTAGCTTTAAAAATAATCTCAATTACCTCCTCAGCTCCAGCTTCTACCGCTTTATCCCAATATGTGTTCAAATGACATTAAATGTCTCACCTTTCACAGCATACACGAGCGATTTCACACATTTTTGTCTTGACACATCTTCTTAGCTCTTCCTATAAAGCCTTTCTCACTTTCTCTGTCTTCTCATTTCTCAAAATGTATCCCAAATGTTTCCTCCAGTGTGAACTCTTAATGATACTCCTGAATATTCTAGTTTTCTTCCTTTCCTGTGATGTAAACTACCTTGTGTAGGTATAAGTAGTATAATCATGTTGGAATAAAGTACTGTAAGGTGACAGCGCACTTGGGTAAGCCTATATTTTTGACAAAAATGATGGCTTGAAAACACTTCTCCTCCTGTAGCAGATTAGGAAAAAAATGATGTATTATAAAATATGTACTCTTGACTCATATACAAGTAAGCTAACTTTTGTACTCACCAAACAATAAAAAGTTGGTGATATCTACTTAAGGGAAGAAATTGCAGCCCAGGGTATGCATAAAAGAATACTGCAAATGAGTGAAAGCAGCACTGAGAGTGACTCACACAAGAGGAAGTAGAGACCAGAAGTGGGAAAAGGTCATAGAGAATGAGTTTGACTTTACAGCAGTAGATACATTGTAACTCCCACACCAGTGCCAGTTACCAGTATAAGGGGACTCAACTTTCAGGCAAGAATAGCGGAGTTGAGAATTTACTAGGAACTGGTAATATCAGGAAAGATCAAGAAGCAAATGTGCCTAAACCAATAGCCACCAATGAAACACTTCATGAAATCCCATCAAAAAGAATTAAATTCTTTTGCGATTGCAATTTTATCAAATTTATCAGTATGAACTCTCATTCATAGTTGCAGACTTTCATGTGAATGGAATCACACTGGAAGTTCACCTATCTTTTCAAAAATGTTTCTTCCATCTATTTGTTGTTGTTGTTGTTAGGTGCTGTTGAGTTGGTTCAACTTATAATGACCCTATGCACAACAGAATGGAACATTGCCTGGTCCTGAGCCATCCTTAAAATCGTTGTTATGCTTGAGCTCATTATTGCAGCCACTGTGTCAATCCACCTCGTTCAGGGTCTTCCTCTTTTCTGCTGACCCTGTACTTTGCCAAGCATGATGTCCTTCTCCAGGGACTGATCCCTCCTGACAACATGTCCAAAGTATGTAAGATGCAGTCTGGCCATCCTTGCTTCCAAGGACTACTCTGGCTGAACTTCTTCTTAGATTTGTTTGTTCTTTTGGCAGTCCATGGTATATTCAACATTCTCCACCAACACCACAATTGAAAGGCGTCAATTCCTCTTCAGTCTTCTTTATTCATCGTCCAGTAAGATTGCATCCAGTATTTAGGAACACATCCCCATTCTCAAGGAATCATCCAAAAGTACTTGATACACAAAGAATTTTATTACTCAAAAATTACTTGGATAGAGGCGGGGCCAAGATGGCGGACTAGGTGGATGCTACCACGGATCCCTCTTGCAACAAAGACTCGGAAAAACAAGTGAATCGATCACATACATAACAATCTACGAACTCTGAACAACAAACACAGATTTAGAGACGGAGAACGAACAAATAGGGGGAGACAGCGATTGTTTTCAGAGCCAGGAGCCACCGTACCAGGCGGCTCCATTAACATCCGAATAGCCTGAGCCAGAGGGAGAACTCTGATAGGGATCTGACTGCATTTTTTTTAGCGGATTTTCTGGAAAAACTAGTTTCCCAGTGATGGCTCGGAGACAGCAGTCCATATAAAACCACATAAAGAAGCAGACCATGACAGCTTCTCCAACCCCCCAAACAAAAGAATCAAAATCTTTCCCAAATGAAGATACAATCCTGGAATTATCAGATACAGAATATAAAAAACTAATTTACAGAATGCTTCAAGACATCACAAGTGAAATTAGGCTAACTGCAGAAAAAGCCAAGGAACACACTGATAAAACTGTTGAAGAACTCAAAAAGATTATTCAAGAACATAGTGGAAAAATTAACAAGTTGCAAGAATCCATAGAGAGACAGCATGTAGAAATCCAAAAGATTAACAATAAAATTACAGAATTAGACAACACAATAGGAAGTCAGAGGAGCAGACTCGAGCAATTAGAATGTAGACTGGGACATCTGGAGGACCAGGGAATCAACACCAACATAGCTGAAAAAAAATCAGATAAAAGAATTAAAAAAAAAAAAAAAAGAAGAAACCCTAAGAACCATGTGGGACTCTATCAAGAAGGATAACTTGCGAGTGATTGGAGTCCCAGAACAGGGAGGGGGGACAGAAAACATAGAGAAAATAGTTGAAGAAATCCTGACACAAAACTTCCCTGACATCATGAAAGACGAAAGGATATCTATCCAAGATGCTCATCGAACCCCATTTAAGACTGATCCAAAAAGAAAAACACCAAGACATATTATCATCAAACTTGCCAAAACCAAAGATAAACAGAAAATTTTAAAAGCAGCCAGGGAGAAAAGAAAGGTTTCCTTCAAGGGAGAATCAATAAGAATAAGTTCAGACTACTCAGCAGAAACCATGCAGGCAAGAAGGGAATGGGACGACGTATACAGAGCACTGAAGGAGAAAAACTGCCAACCAAGGATCATATATCCAGCAAAACTCTCCCTGAAATATGAAGGAAAAATTAAGATATTTACAGATAAACACAAGTTTAGAGAATTTGCAAAAACCAAACCAAGACTACAAGAAATGCTAAAGGAGATTGTTTGGTCAGATGACCAATAATATCAGCTACCAGCACAATACAAGGTCACAAAACAGAACGTCCTGATATCAACTCAAATAGGAAAAGCACAAAAACAAACAAATTAAGATTAATTCTAATAAATAAATAAATAAATAAAATAATACACATACCAGGGAATCATGGAAATCAATAGATAAAAGATCACAATAATCAAAAAGAGGGACTAAATATAGGAGGCATTGAACTGCCAGATGGAGACTGATACAAGGCGATATAGAAGGATACAAGTTAGGTTTTTACTTAGAAAAAATAGGGGTAAATAATAAGGTAACCACAAAAAGGAATATCAACTCCATAACTCAAGAAAAAAGCCAAGAAAAACGTAATGACTCAACTAACATAAAGTTAAACATTATGAAAATGAGGATCTCACAATCTACTAAGAAAAATGTCTCAACACAAAAAAGTATGTGGAAAAATGAAATGGCCAACAACACACATGAAAAGGCATCAAAACGACAGCACTAAAAACTTATTTATCTATAATTACGCTGAATGTAAATGGACTAAATGCACCAATAAAGAGACAGAGAGTCACGGACTGGATAAAGAAACACGATCCATCTACATGCTGCCTACAAGAGACACACCTTAGACTTAGAGACACAAACAAACTAAAACTCAAAGGATGGAAAAAAATATATCAAGCAAACAATAAGCAAAAAAGAAGAGGAGTAGCAATATTAATTTCTGACAAAATAGACTTTAGACTTAAATCAGCCACAAAGGATAAAGAAGGACACTATATAATGATAAAAGGGACAATTGATCAGGAAGACATAACCATATTAAATATTTATGCACCCAATGACAGGGCTGCAAGACACATAAATCAAATTTTAACAGAATTGAAAAGTGAGATAGACACCTCCACATTTATAGTAGGAGACTTCAACACACCACTTTCGGAGGACAGGACCTCCAGTAAGAAGCTCAATAGAGACACGGAAGACCTACTTACAACAATCAACCAACTTGACCTCATTGACTTATACAGAACTCTCCACCCAACTGCTGCAAAGTATACTTTTTTTTCTAGTGCACATGGAACATTCTCTAGAATAGAGCACATATTAGGTCATAAAACAAATCTTTGCAGAGTCCAAAACATCGAAATATTACAAAGCATCTTCTCAGACCACAAGGCAATGAAACTAGAAATCAATAACAGAAAAACTAGGGAAAAGAAATCAAATACTTGGAAAATGAACAATACCCTCCTGAAAAAAGACTGGGTTATAGAAGACATCAAGGAGGGAATAAGGAAATTCATAGAATGCAACGAGAATGAAAATACTTCCTATCAAAACCTCTGGGACACAGCAAAAGCAGTGCTCAGAGGTCAATTTATACCGATAAATGCACACATACAAAAAGAAGAAAGAGCCAAAATCAGAGAACTGTCCCTACAACTTGAACAAATAGAAAGTGAGCAACAAAAGAACCCATCAGGCACCAGAAGAAAACACATAATAAAAATTAGAGCTGAACTAAATGAATTAGAGAACAGAAAAACAATTGAAAGAATTAACAAAGCCAAAAGCTGGTTCTTTGAAAAAATTAACAAAATTGATAAACCATTGGCTAGACTGACTAAAGAAATACAGGAAAGGAAACAAATAACCCGAATAAGAAACGAGAAAGACCACATCACAACAGAACCAAATGAAATTAAAAGAATCATTTCAGATTATTATGAAAAATTGTACTCTAACAAATTTGAAAACCTAGAAGAAATGGATGAATTCTTGGAAAAACACTACCTACCTAAACTAACACATTCAGAAGTAGAACAACTAAATAGACCCATAACAAAAAAAGAGATTGAAACGGTAATCAAAAAACTTCCAACAAAAATGCCCTGGCCTGGACGGCTTCACTGCAGAGTTCTACCAAACTTTCAGAGAAGAGTTAACACCACTACTACTGAAGGTATCTCAAAGCATAGAAAATGACGGAATACTACCCAATTCATTCTATGAAGCCACCATCTCCCTGATACCAAAACCAGGTAAAGACATTACAAAAAAAGAAAATTATAGATCTATATCCCTCATAAACATAGATGCAAAAATCCTCAACAAAATTCTAGCCAATAGAATCCAACAACACATCAAAAAAATAATTCACCCTGATCAAGTGGGATTTATACCAGGTATGCAAGGCTGGTTTAATATCAGAAAAACCATTAATGTAATCCATCACATAAATAAAACAAAAGATAAAAACCACATGATCTTATCAATAGATGCAGAAAAGGCATTTGACAAAGTCCAACACCCATTCATGATAAAAACTCTTACCAAAATAGGAATTGAAGGAAAATTCCCCAACATAATAAAGGGCATCTATGCAAAGCCAACAGCCAATATCACTCTAAATGGAGAGAACCTGAAAGCATTTCCCTTGAGAACAGGAACCAGACAAGGATGCCCTTTATCACCGCTCTTATTCAACATCGTGTTGGAAGTCTTAGCCAGGGCAATTAGGCTAGACAAAGAAATAAAGGGTATCCGGATTGGCAAGGAGGAAATAAAGCTATCATTATTTGCAGATGACATGATCTTATATATAGAAAACCCTAAGGTATCCTCCAGAAAACTACTGAAACTAATAGAAGAGTTTGGCAGAGTCTCAGGTTATAAAAAAAACATACAAAAATCACTTGGATTCCTCTACATCAACAAAAAGAACACCGAAGAGGAAATAACCAAATCAATACCATTCACAGTAGCCCCCAAGAAGATAAAATACTTAGGAATAAATCTTACCAAGGATGTAAAAGACCTATACAAAGAAAACTACAAAGCTCTACTACAAGAAATTCAAAAGGACATACTTAAGTGGAAAAACATACCCTGCTCATGGATAGGAAGACTTAACATAGTAAAAATGTCTATTCTACCAAAAGCCATCTATACATATAATGCACTTCCGATCCAAATTCCAATGTCATATTTTAAGGGGATAGAGAAACAAATCACCAAATTCATATGGAAGGGAAAGAACCCCCGGATAAGCAAAGCATTACTGAAAAAGAAGAAGAAAGTGGGAAGCCTCACTCTACCTGATTTTAGAACCTATTATACAGCTACAGTAGTCAAAACAGCCTGGTACTGGTACAACAGGCACATAGACCAATGGAACAGAATTGAGAATTCAGATATAAATCCATCCATGTATGAGCAGCTGATATTTGACAAAGGACCAGTGTCAGTTAATTGGGGAAAAGAAAGTCTTTTTAACAAATGGTGCTGGCATAACTGGATATCCATTTGCAAAAGAATGAAACAGGACCCATACCTCACACCATGCACAAAAACTAACTCCAAGTGGATCAAAGACCTAAACATAAAGACTAAAATGATAAAGATCATGGAAGAAAAAATAGGGACAACCCTAGGAGCCCTAATACAGGGCATAAACAGAATACAAAACATTACCAAAAATGATGAAGAGAAACCCGATAACTGGGAGCTTCTAAAAATCAAACACCTATGCTCATCTAAAGACTTCACCAAAAGAGTAAAAAGACTACCTACAGACTGGGAAAGAATTTTCAGCTATGACATCTCAGACCAGCGCCTGATCTCTAAAATCTACATGATTCTGTCAAAACTCAACCACAAAAAGACAAACAACCAATCAAGAAGTGGGCAAAAGATATGAACACACATTTCACTAAAGAAGATATTCAGGCAGCCAACAGATACATGAGAAAATGCTCCCGATCATTAGCCATAAGAGAAATGCAAATTAAAACTACGATGAGATTCCATCTCACACCAACTAGACTGGCATTAATCCAAAAAACACAAAATAATAAATGTTGGAGATGCTGCGGAGAGATTGGAACTCTCATACACTGCTGGTGGGAATGTAAAATGGTACAACCACTTTGGAAATCCATCTGGCATTATCTTAAACAGTTAGAAATAGAACTACCATACAACCCAGAAATCCCACTCCTCGGAATATACCCTAGAGATACAAGAGCCTTCACACAAACAGATATATGCACACCCATGTTTATTGCAGCACTGTTTACAATAGCAAAAAGCTGGAAGCAACCAAGGTATCCATCAATGGATGAATGGGTAAATAAATTGTGGTATATTCACACAATGGAATACTACGCATCGATAAAGAACAGTGACGAATCACTGAAACATTTCATAACATGAAGGAATCTGGAAGGCATTATGCTGAGCGAAATGAGTCAGAGGCAAGAGGACAAATATTGTATAAGACCACTATTATAAGATCTTGAGAAATAGAAAAAACTGAGAAGAACACATACTTTTGTGGTTACGAAGAGGGGAGGGAGGGAGAGGGTTTTTTATTGATCAGTCAGTAGATAAGAACTGCTCTGGGTGAAGGGAAAGACAACACTCAATACAAGGAAGGCCAGCCCAATTGGACGGGACTAAAAACAAAGAGGTTTCCGGGATAAAATGAATGCTTCAAAGGTCAGCGGAGCAGGGGCTGGGGTCGGGGGAACATGGTTTGAGGGGACCTCTAAGTCAATTGGCAAAATAATTCTATTATGAAAACATTCTGCATCCCACTTTGAAATGTGGCGTCTGGGGTCCTAAATGCTAACAAGCGGCCATCTAAGATGCATCAATTGGTCTCAACCCACCTGGAGCAAAGGAAAAAGAAGAACACCAAGGTCACACGACAACTAAGAGCCCAAGAGACAGAAAGGGCCACATGAACCAGAGACCTACATCATCCTGAGACCAGAAGAACTAGTTGGTGCCCGGCCACAATCGATGACTGCCCTGACAGGGAACACAACAGAGAACTCCTGAGGGAGCAGGAGATCAGTGGGATGCAGACCCCAAATCCTCATAAAAAGTCCATACTTAATGGTCTGACTGCGACTAGAGGAATCCCGGCGGCAATGCTCCCCAGACCTTCTGTTGTCACAGGACAGGAACCATCCCTGAAGACAACTCATCAGACATGAAAGGGACTGGTCAGAGGAGGGGGGAGAGAGATGCTGATGAAGAGTGAGTTAATTAAATCAGGTGGACACTGGAGAGTGTGTTGGCAACTCTTGACTGGAGGGGGGATGGGAAGATAGAGAGAGAGGGAAGATGGCAAAATTGGCACGAAATGAGAGACTGAAAGGGCTGACTCAATAGGGGGAGAGCAAGTGGGAGAAGGGAGTAAGATGTATGTAAACTTACATGTGACAGACTGATTGGATTTGTAAATGTTCACTTGAAGCTTAATAAAAGTTAATTAAAAAAAAAAATTACTTGGATAAATCTGGCCAAAAGATTGAAGTCTACACTAAACAGCCAGAGTGGACATTTAAAAACAAATCATGTCACTCACCTGCTTAGAATATTCAAATGCACTTGGCATAAACCCAACTTCCTTTTCATGACTGATGAAGCACTATATAACCAGACCTTTCTTACTTATCCATCTCTTCTCCACTACTCATGTTCCCCCTTGACTCTTCCAAGCACCCTGTGTTGCAAACTTGCCAGCCTCCACTTTGTTCTGGTGCACAGCAAGATCTTTCTGGTCTTAATGCCTTAGCATAAACCTTTCCCTGGTCTGGCAAGCATTTCCCCAGATCTCTTCATGGCTGTCTACCTCTAGCATTTGGGTAGGGTCTTCCCCAACCATTAGATCTACTCCATCAAAATCCAGTTCACATTCTTTTTTATTTTCTTCATATCACCATCCAAAACTATTTTCTTCATTTATTTACTAGTTCATTTGTCTGCTTCAACTAGAACTCTAAGAAAGAACTCTGACTTATTCAGAAGAGTATAATACCTAGAACAGTGCTTAACACTCAATAGACACTCAATAACTCTTAGTTGCATGACTGAATATAGAAGGATGTTAACTATTCCCTTTGGCTTCTTAATTATTTTTATGTACTGTCTTTAGGTCTCTTGCTCTTGCGTGGGAGTCAGTCCATTTCTCTTTATATTCTTAATTTTTCTTTGAAGTTTCCACAAGATATCATCATTGCTTATTTTCTCAAACCAAAGTTCCCACCAGTCTAAGTCAAATATTGTCAGTTGAGAATTTAATGACACAAATGATTAATATCAATTTCTTCAAATTAATTTCTCCTCATACTGAGAGTCCCTTCCTTGGCCTCTTGCAAAGTAAGTTATTGGAGAAAAAAAATAAAGTTCAAGATCAAAAGATTTTAGGAAAAATTTTTCAGTTTAGATTCTTAGATTTTTGACATAAAGTTCAAAATTTTGATCTCCGGGAACCTTCCGTCCCCACCCCATCTTTCATCCCAGTCCTTCTTTCATTATTATTGAGGACCAACCATATGTTAGACACCATTCTAGACTCTTGGGTTACAGAAGTGAACAAAGTCTCTGGCCTCACAAAGCTTACCTCTGAGTGGGTGAAGACAGCGAATAAGTAAAAATAAGTAAATATGCTTTCCATAATATGGATATAAGTACATTACCCAACCCAGTGCCCTCGAGTCGATGTATAAGTACATTGGAGATGTTAAAAAAAAAAATGACAAGGGAAATAATAAATGTGGAAGTTGACTGTATACTAATTAATATCAGATGTTCAAAGATAGACTCAACTCATAGTGGGCAGAATACTGGAAGACATAAGGCTGTAATTCACCCATGTATATGGAGAAAGAGCATTCCACGCAGGGGAAATAGCCAGTGGAAAAGTCTTGAGTAAAATGCGAGGGTGTCTGTTATATTCAAGAAATAACATGGAGGTTAGGGTGGGGCAGAGTGAAGTGAGTGAAAGAAAGTGATAGATGATGAGGTCAGAAATATCAAAGTAAAGAAGGTATATAATAAATAGTCTTCTTGACAATTTTAAGAACTTACCTTTAAATCTGAATAACATGATGGCAAGCTAAGGAAGGGTAAAATAGAGCAGTTACATAGTGTGACTTATTTCAGATGGGTTATTCTGGATGTTATGTTGAAAACGTATTCCTCCCCCTTTTAGACTGAGAGTCCTCCAATTATTCAAGTTTCAAGTAGACAAGCAAATACTCAGTTGCCCAGGGGGAGGCTTGTACCTTGTTAAAATAGGTACAACATAGTATCTAGTCCTTTGGTTGAGCCATTTGAAATTTAAAATAATCAACACTTTTTGACTTGCAAAGTAGCAAATTCACATGCTTTAAACTAATAGTTACTAAATAATATTAAAAATATGCTTTTAATAGATATCTTCTGCTGATGTTTCAGTAGTTTTATTTTTTTCACAAATGTCCTGCCAATTATTATTTTTCATTACGGTTAATCTCCAAACTCATGTATCTATACCTATTAATAATTTTTCTGAATTTAAGAGATTATTCCTCCTTTGCTTCCTCTTTGAACCCATGATGCTTAAGTGTCTAAATTTGGGTAAGGAATATAAAGAATTTAAGCGTGCAATACAATTTACAACAAGTTTTAAGACACCATACCAATGTAATATTTTCCCAACAAATAAGATGAATTGTGAACACCTCAATTTCTAGAGTCTGCTTGATTTACCCTGCCTTCATTAACACCTGTAAAGTGTTGCAAATACACCTTCCTCTCAAATATCAGTGGTTAGTTAGAAGAACGATTAGTGTTGTTTCAATTAAATCACAATTATGGGGTAAATATTGCTAAAATAAGTTGTTGTGTGCCAACAAGTGGATTCCAACTCATAGAGACCCAATAGGACAGGGTAAAAATGCCACATAGGGTTTCCTAGGCAGTAATCTTAAGAAGGTAGCCAGGTGTTTTCTCCCAAGGAGATACTGGTGGATTTGAACTGCTGACCTTTCAGTTGGCAACTGAATGATTAATCATCGCACCACCAGGGCTTCTTTAAAATAATTTAGGGGGTAGCATAATTTTGATAAAGCAATGAGATTCTTCAGAAGATAGTATGTAAGAAATTTTTTCATAAATAGCCAAAGTTTTATTCACATGTTCTTTCTCCTTACTAATTTTTATTTTACCAAGATTAAAATCTATTATAGAATAAGTTATGACAAACAGGTGAACGTTACCACAAAATAAGGAGAATTATGATTCTATGATAGTATTATAGAAGATAATTGCAGTCTAGCTTCCACTAAGCAAGAGAAATGTGATTCATTATATTTTCCTTCAAAAGTGTTTAGTTAATGCTGTCAAATGATGAGCCATACTTGAAAGAATAATTTCCAAAGGAGAATTTTACTCTCCTAGAGTTAAAATTGCATACTGTGGAGTAAGTCTGCTGCGCATAAAAAGGATAAAGAGATTCTCCAATAATAACTATGGGTTAGCAATACATAACCCTGAAATATAATATTTCTGTGTCACGCATGTCAACAAAATGACTATTAATGGGCTAATGCTACAGGGATTTTTTATTGCCACTAATGTAAGCTTTATTTATTTATTTTTTAATAAAATTAATTAAGTTCCCTGACAAGTAGTTTCATGAGGCCTGCACCCAAACTAATTAAACCTGTTTTCTTAGGGACTTATGACTTATGGTTGATTGACTTCATAACTGAATTACATACTAATCTCCTAGGGTTTTAAACTCTTACATTTTTGATTTTGCAGTATTACTCTTATCAGATAATATCTTTAGGAATGTTCATAGAAACAACTGTTATTTCAATAGTAGAGATTTAAAATAGCCCCAGTACTGTAACAATATTCTACATTATAACTGTGGAAATCCTTGATGTGTACGAGACTCTCTAGTAGGATAATGCCACAATGCATAAGAGCCACAACTATCATTAGACTCTAAGTCATCCAAAGGTAGGAAGTACAGCTACACACACAAAAGTCACAGAAAAATAAGAACAATGAGATGAACATGCAAATTCTGGAATAAGTTTCATGGCTTAAAAGTTTTGATAATTGAGAAGGCGAAAATACCTACTGTTTCCAGCTACTGAAAAGATATTTTATATAATAGTGTCTTAAACCCTCATATGCAGGAGCTATACAAAGCAGTTGTCCTATATCAAGAATTTAATAATACAGATGCTCTAATTTAGAAATTCTATGATCAGGTTTTCCTTTCCATTTACATTATAAAAGTGAATTTAATTTAAGATTATCTAAAACATTGCATTTTAAATCATGCCCTGTGTACTATTTTCCTCTAGTAGTTCTCTGTTTATTAAAATTTGATTTTGTGCTGTCTTGTGGAATATCAACACTTTCTCACTTGGATCACCAATTACAAACTCCATAGATATTAGATATAGTACATAGTTCTCATATCTTTATTATTTATTTGGTTTAGTTCATTAATTAAGCTCTTAATTCAGGCCTGGCTTTCTGCCATCTAGGCTTGCTCGCTTCTTATTTTCAAGCACCGAAGAATCTTCGTATTCTTAATTCTACGTTTCACCACCTGCCTTTCTCCCAGTCACCATCTAGGATACATGTATCGTTTCCTCTCAGGGGAAGAAATATGGGCCTGTTCTACTCAGCTGCACACATCAGGGCCAAGGAAAACTACTGGCCCTCAGTTACATGCCCTGACCTAAAATCAATTGCCTCCTACATTCAGCCCAAAGATCTGCCGTTAAATGTGTGTCTTTAAATCCAGGACTTTCTGGGACAGAAAAAAAAGTATTTTAGCTATCTGGAAAGTGTATGCCTCTCCAGTATTTCCAAGGTTCTTTCAGATACACATAGAACAAAACAATTCTTTTTTTTCTTTTTCTTATTGTACTTTAGATGAAGGATTATAGAACAAACTAGTTTCTCATTAAGCAGTTAGTACACATATTGTTTTGTGACATTAGTTAACAACCCCATGACATGTCAACACTCTCCCCTTTTCAAACTTGGGTTCCCTATTACCAGCTTTCCTGTCCCCTCCTGCCTCCTTGACTTTGCCCCTGGGCTGGTGTGCCCCTTTAGCCTTGTTTTGTTTTACAGGCCTGTCTAATCTTTGGCTGAAGGGCAAATCTCAGGAGTGACTTCATTACTGAGCTAAAAGGATGTCTGAGAGCCATGCTCTCAGAGTTTTTCCAGTCTCTGTCAGGCCAGTAAGTCTGGTCTCTTTTAGGAACAAAACAATTCTGACCCCAAAATGTTGGCTTGCTTTCACTTTTTTTTTGTATAGCAAGTTAAAGATTTAATAGACATTTGAAAACCATTTAACAAATCAAATAGTGGTGGATGTGAGCTTACTTCTAGAGAAAAGTAAACAGATTGAAGTGTCCTGCTCTTTCAGCTTATAGACCAGTGAAGAAGAGCAGTGTCCAGTGGGGTTGCTTGCCTCACCACCATCATCAGCTACATAGCACTGAGCACACGTGTACACTGAGCACATGTATATGCAGTGAGAGGTCACGTGAACACACACGTACCACGGTCAGAGCTACTGGGTTTGCCATTAACCATTTGCTTTAGGTAGGTTTCTACCCCTAAGAGCCAGCTAATTGGGGGATGTCCTTCTTTCTGGCTTATGCCAGAAAGCTATATATAGAAGCACAAGGCCCTGAACTGTAAGCAAACTCATACAAACCATGATCTTTAGAAATACCAAAACTTACTAAAGATTAGGGAAGGATACAAGCAAACAGCAGGCATAAATACAGTATCACAGCACTGTTCTCTTGAAGGGATCTAAGTTATCACATTAAGCTTAAAAATATATATATACACCTTTTTCTACCCAGGGACACGTTTGGTTTCAGAGTAACAGATGAGATATAATGATGTGTATAGTACAAGTTAAAGCAAAGTGAGTCACTCAGATTTTGACTTCTTTGTGTTTATACTTCATTATTTACTCAGGTTGAGAGCCTATATCAACCTTGCTTCCTCAGCCAACTGTGTCCCATAAGTCCATAATTCCAACGTTACTTAAATAAAGCAAGCTAGACAGACCAGATAATGTCCTGCTAAAAACATTTCTACATAAGGATTTCCTTGGGTATATTTTTGCTAGGAAATCTAATCACAGTGTTTACAAGGAGGTTTAGTTAAAGTCAGTGTTTCTTATGTCCTGAGGAGTGAGGAGCAAGGTATAGAACTACTTTGGGTACTTCTAATCTCACAGAACCTCGTGAAAATTACACATCCAAACTCTAGCTTCAGATTCTCTGAATACAAATCTAAGCTCCACTGTTTGTCAGCTATGCGACATTGGGCAAATTGCATGATCTCTGAAAAATGTTAGTGCCTTATCTATGAAGTGGGATTAATATGTAGTTCATACAGTTATCGATGATTAAATGAGCCAGTCTTGTAAGATCACTTCACAGTGTCCTCAATAGAAAGATAAAATACAGATAAAAAACCAGTATTATATAAATGTGGTAAATAATTAAACTATGTAAGTGCTGTCTTTTATTTGTTTGTTTTATTATTTATTGTGCAGATGTATCTTCATCCCCTAGATCAGTAACATTGTGAACATTATGTGTTATGTTGTTACGGGCTATCCAGTCAGTTCCCAATAGGTATGGATGGTCAAATAAATAAAGCTTAAGGACCAGGGCTCCACCCCTTTTTCTGGGTTGCTCTGCAAGATTATCTACTATCTTAAAGTTGGAATTCTACTAGCATGTCCATACATACATTACAAAGTTTAATAAACTTTACTACACACATATGTATATATAAAAATATGTAATTCAACAATGCATATACAATTATTATATATATGTGTGTGTGTGTATATGTATATAATTATGCACATAATTACTCAAACCATGTACTGCATTGGATAAATCTGCTGTAAAAGGTGTCACTTGGAGGACTAACATGTGCCTAACCCAAGCTGTGATATTATCAATTGCCTTGTATGGATTCAAAAGCTGACCAATGAATAAGGAGGACCAAAGAAAAATTGATGCCTCTGAATGATGGTATTGATGAAGAATTTTGAATACAGCATGGACTTCCAGAAGAACAAACAAGTCTGTCTTGGGAGAAATACAGACATAGTGCTCCTGGGAAGTGAAGAAGGCGAGACCTCATCTCACATACTTTGGACATGTTATCAGGAGGGACCAGTCCCTGGAGAATGACATCATGCTTGGTAAGACAGAGGGTCAGCAAAAAAGAGGAAGACCCTCGGACAATGGATTGACACAGTGGCTGCAACAATGGGCTCAAATACAGCAATGATTTTGAGAATGGCATAGGGCTGGGCAGCGTTTGTTAGGTTGTACATAGGGTCACTATGAGTTGGAACCAACTCAACGGCATATGACAACAACATATAATTACCATATACATATAATAATTGTATGTATTATATAACTTACATAATGGTATACTATTTTGCAACTTATATTACATTTTTTAAATGTGTCCATCTCAATACAGGATTCCATATCTTTTTTAATATCTAATATTTGTTATATAAAAATACTGAATTTCATATATTCCCCTACTGGTAAAAAACCAGATTATATCTAAATTTTCTCTGCTATAAGAAATAATATTATGAACATCTTTGGGTATCTTTGTGGACATATGGTTTGCTAAGATATATACCAAAAAAAAGTGCTATGATTGGAAATTAAAGGATCTTTGTTCTCAGTTTTTTTGTTGTTGTTCTCAGTTTTACTAGGTATTGCCAAAGTGGTGTCCTAAGTTATTATCACAACCCACTTCCACAACAATGTATGTAAGTTTTCTGCAATCACTACATACTTTTCTGTATTTATTATCATAAGACTTTTTTAATTTTTTGGCAGTCTAGGAGGGAACATTATTCTATATTCTGTTATTTTGCATCTCCTTAATTATTAAAAATGTTAAGCCTCTCTACCATTGTTAAACCAAAAAACCAAACCCATTGCCATTGAGTCTATTCCAACTCATAGAAATCCTATAGGACAGAGTATAACTGCTCCATAGGGTTTCCAGGGAGTGGCTTGTGCATTCAAAATGTCGACCTTTTCATTAGCAGCTGAGCTCATAACCACTGCACCACCAGGGCTCCCTAGCATTGTTACTGTCCCTAAATCTCTATTTTCTGTGTATTACATGTGCATATCATCTGCCTGTTTTTCCACTGGGTTGTGTATCTTTTCCTTATTGGTTCATAAGTTCAGTGTTGAATTCTGAACCCAGCCTTTAAAGGTTATTGTTACACTTGTAAATATCTTTTTCTAGTCTCTACCTTATTTTTAACTGTGTTTATGTACTAATGTTTTATAGAGCTTTTAAATTTAATGTAATTAAAATTTATCAAGCTGTACCATGATGATTTATGCTTTTAATGTCATGCTAAAGAAAACTTTTATTATTCCAATACCATAAAGATATTATTCTATATAGTCATAGTAGTGAGTTTTTATTAGTTTACATTTTTAACAATATGAGAATACAAGTTGTATTTTTTGTTACTTAATTTGCATTTACCCCACCAGTGCAAAAGTTGAAAATCTATTTAGAAAATTGTCAGATTCTTGGATTTGCTCCAAAAAGCTTATTTATATATGCCCTCTTACTACAGACTTTATTTTTCTGGTCAATTTGTAAGAGCTCTTTGTATATTACATGCCTTAACTCTTTGTCTAGTATCTATATGGTTAATATTTTATCCATAGTGGGATTTTTATATTTACTTTGCATATTGTGTCTTTTAGCATGTAGAATTTTAAAATTTAATGTGGTCAACATGTTTACCTTTCCTCTCATGGGTCTAAATTTCCTACTTTAACAAGAAAAATTTCTCCTACTCCTACAATGTGTGTATTATTACTACATTTCTTGCAGTATTTTAATTATTTTATGTTTAATATTTAATTATTTGATCTACCTACATTTTATCATTTTATGTGGTGAGAGTGCACTTTTATTTCTTCCAGATGGATAGCCAGTTGTCTTACCACATTTTATTAAGCAATGCATTCTTTTCCTACTGAATTAAACTATTACCTTTGTGAATTGTTAACTTCTTTTATGAAATACAAGGGTAAAGTGTTAACAGAACACTTACACTTAACCAGTTGTTCTCAAAACAGGGAAAGATAAAGAAATTGAATATTTTTGCCTATTTCTGCAGTCTGAAATTGACTAAACATACAATCAAGATGTATTGATAATTACTGGTGGTTAGAATGCAAAAGTTAGAAACAAAAAAGAAGAATCTGTAGTTGGAAAATATGGCCTTGGTGATAGGAACAATATCAGAGATCACATGATAGAATTTTGCAAGACCAATGACTTGTTTATTGTATACGCCTTTTCAACAACAAAAATGATTACTATACACATGGACCTTTCCAGATGGAAAACACAGGAATGAAATTGACTACATCTGTAGAAAGACGATGGGAGAGCTCAATATCATCATTCAGAACTTGGCCTGGGGCAGACAGTAGAACAGACATCAGCTGCATATATGCAAGTTTAAGTCGAAGCTGAAGAAAACTGAAACAAGTCCATGAGAGCCAAAATACGACTTTGAGTATATACCACCTGAATTTGGAGACCATCTTAAGAATAGATTGATTGAACATTAATGACCAAAAACCAGATAAGTTATGGGGTGATGTCAAGGACATAATACACGAAAAAAGCAAGAGGTCATTAAAAAGACAAGAAAGAAAAAAAGCACCAAAATGAATGTCAGAAGAGACTCTAAAATTTGGTCTTAGCCACAGAGTAGCTAAAGCGAATGGAAGAAATGTGAAGTAAAAGAGTTAAACAGAAGGTTTCAAAGGGCAGCTCAGGAAAACAAAGTAAAGTATCATAATGACATGCGCAAAAGGCTGGATTTAGAAAACCAAAAGGGAAAAACACTTTTGGCATTTCTCAAGCTGAAAGAACTAAAGAAAAAACTCAAGCCTAAAACTGCAATCTTGAAGGATTCCATGGGCAAAATATTGAATGATGTAGGAAGCATCAAAAGAAGACAGAAGGAATAGAGACTGTACCTACCAGAAAGAATTGGTTCATGCTCAACCATTTCAAGGGGTGGCATATGATCAAGAACCAATGATATTGCAGTGGCTACAACATGGGGCTCAAACACAGCAATAATTGTGACGATGGCACAAGACTGGGCAGTGTTTCCTTCTGTTGTACATAGGGTCGCTATGAGTCAGAACCGTCTCAGTTGCATCTAACAGCAACAACAACAACAAGGGTAAAGAGTTAATAGAATTCTTACACTTTATCAGTTGTTCTCAAACAGGGGTAATTTTTGTCCCCCCTCCCCACCCCGCCCCAGGAACATTTGGCAATGCCTGGAGATATTTTTGGCTGTCACAACCTAGGTGGTGTTACTGCAATCTAATGGCTATTTGCCAGGGATGCTGCTAAGTACCTGCAATACACAGGGCAATCCCTCTCCCTCAACAAAGAATTATCCAGCTCTAAACCCAGGGACTTCTGGAGGTGTAATCCTGGATTTTTTTTCTTACAACACAGCTCTGTGGTATGTGCTGAATTAGTGTTTAGATTGTACCCGGTTACCAGAATTGTTAATAGAGAAATGCCTCATGAATGAGCTGTGGCTGCAATTGGATAGAGTCAAGTTGGCAAGTGCTCTCAAAGAAGCTATGCAACAAATACGAATAAACGATAAGAAAAGAGTGGAGGTGGTAGTTTCTCTGAACTGAATTTGTCCATGCAGGCTTTAAACATATTTCTTACAATCAACTGTGCCCCATGGAGTGGAAGGGCCTATAATTTGAGCTTGACAAATTGTGAAACCTACTGATCCGGCTGCTGATAGACTGCGAGCCCAATTGCCAGTGTATACTATCAAGCTAAGGAAACTTAAAATGTGTTTTGTCTTGTAAGTCTTTTCATGAATTTCAAACAAATGAGCAACTGACTGAATCAGTAGTCATGTCAGTGCATAATTGTTTCTAATTCTGAATTCTCTCCTCTGTGACATTAATTTTCATATCCTTCCATCAAAAAGCTATTGATCTGATTTCTTTGATTTTAGAGTATATTCTGATATTTGATGTCAAGGGCCTTGCCTACTCTTATCATTTTCATTGTTTTCCTAGGTATTCTCTTGAATTTATTTTCCGTTTGAACATTAATTTTATTCTACCTAATTCCAAAAGGTTAATAACATGTGCAAAGCCTGGAGATAGAAACCAAAAGGGAAGAGCACACTTGGCATTTCTCAAGCTGAAAGAACTCAAGAAAAAATTCAAGCCTCCAGTTGTAATATTGAAGCATTCTATGGCCAAAATATTAAAGGATGCAGGAAACATAAAAAGAAGATGGAAAGCATACACAGAGTGAATATACCAAAAAGAATTGGTTGACATTCAATCATTTCAGGAGGTTGTGTATGATCAGAAACCAATGGTACTGAAGGAAGAAGCCCAAGCTGCACTGAAGGCATTGGCAAAAAAACAGGCTTCAGGAATTGATGGAATACCCATTGAGATATTCCAACAAACAGATGCAGCACTAGAAGTGCTCATTCATCTCTGCCAAGAAATTTGGAAGACAACTGTCTGTCTGACAACCACTGGAAGAGAGCCATATTCATGCCCATTCCAAAGAAAGGTGATCTAACAGAATGCAGAAATTTTGGAACAATATCATTAACATCACACACAAGTAAAATTTTGCTGATGATAATTCAAAAATGGTTACAGCAATATATTGACAGGGAACTGTCAGTATTCAAGCTGGATTTAGAAGAGGATGTAGAACAAGGTATATCATTTCAGATGTCAGAAGGATCTTGGCTGAAAGAAGAGACTACCAGAAGGACATTTACCTGTGTTTTCTTGACTATGCAAAAACTTTTGACTATGTGGATCATAACAAATTATGGATAACATTGCAAATAGTGGGAATTCCAGAGAACTTAATTATGCTCATGAGGAAACTCTAGGTACACGAAGAGGCAGTCGTTAGAACAGAACTGAGGGGATACTCGGTGGTTTAAAATCAGAAAAGTTGTGGGTCAGGGTTGTATCCTTTCACTATACTTATTCAATTTGTAATTTGAGAAACTGGACGACATGAAGAAGAACACGGCATTAGGATTGGAGGAATACTCATTAACAACCTGTATTATGCAGATGACACAACCTTGCTTGCTGAAAGTGAAGAGGACTTGAAGCACTTACTAATGAATACCAAAGACTATAGTCTTCAGTATGGATTACACCTAAACATATAACAAAATTTCTCACAACTGGACCGATAAGTAACATCATAATAAATGGAGAAAAGATTGAAGTTGTCAAGAATTTCATTTTACTTGAATTCACAATCAATGCCCATGGAAGCAGCTGTTAAGAAATCAAATGATGCATTGTTTTGGGCAAATTTGCTGCAAAAAACTTCTTTGAAGTGTTGAAAAGCAAACATGTCACTTTGAGGACTAAGGTGCACCTGACTCAAGCCATTGCATTTCCAATCACCACATATACATGTGAAAGCTGAACAATGAATAAGGAAGACTGAAGAAGAATTGATGCCTTTGAATTATGGTGTTGGTGAAAAATATTGAATATACCATGGACTGTAAAAAGGATGAACAAATCTGTCTTGGAAGAAGTACAAACAGAATGCTCTGTAGAAGCAAGGATTTCAAGATTACTTACATACTTTGAACATGTCATCAGGAAGGATCAGTCCCTGGAGAAGGACATTATGCTTGGTAAAGTAGAGGGTCAGCAAAAAAGAGATAGACCCTCAAGAGATGGATTGACACAGTGGCTACAACAATGGGCTCAAGCATAACAATTGTGAGGATGAGGCAGGACCAGGCAGTGTTTCGTTCCGTTGTACATAGGGTCGCTGAGTCGGAACTGACTAGACAGCAACTAACAAGAACAATTCCAAAAGCAAAAAAAAAAAAAAAAAAGGAAAATAAAAAGTGTAGAATTCTAGCTGAGATTGCATTGAATTATATATTATTGTTAGAAAATTGACATTTTTTTTGTCATTTAGTTCCCTTCCCAGAACAGGATTTATTTTCATTTGTTCAATGTATTTATGTCAATTAATATTTTCTCATATTCTCCATACAATTTCTGGCCTCTTTAGATCTAATCCAAGCATTCATGGAGCTAAACCTACTTTAAAATAGTGTATGTGTGTGCTTTAATGAAAACCCTGGTGGTGTAGTGGTTAAATGCTACAGCTGCTAACCAAAGGGTTGGCAGTTCGAATCTGCCAGGTGCTCCTCGGAAACACTATGGGGCAGTTCTACTCTGTCCTATACAGTCACTATGAGTCAGAATTGACTTGACGGCACGGGGTTTAGTTTTTTTTTGGGGGGTGGACCTTTCATTTAGACCTATGCGTCTTTATTTATAAGTGATTTTTGCCCATGATCTTCCGCTATCATTTGATCCTTATTCTATTGGTTCCTGAAAATCCTGTTAGAAAAATGATGAGTAATTTTATATTGGAGAGCAAAAACACCAAACCTGTTGCCATCCAGTCGATTCTGACTCATAGGGATTCCACGTGTTACAGTTTAGAACTGCTCCATAGAGTTTTCTTGGCTGTGACCTTAAATGAAGCAAATTGCCAAAACTCTTCAGTGGTACTACTGGGTGGGTTTAAAAAGGCAACCTTTAGGTTTTTTTTTTTAGGTTAGTAATTCAGTGCAAACTATTTGTGCAACCTAGGGACCTTTTATATGAGACATTACTTTTAAATTTATAAATTTGATGGGAAGAAAATTTTAGCAGGTTTTTTTTTTTTTTTTGCTGCTGTGGTTATTATTGTTGTTAGGTGTCATCCAGTCAGTTCTGACTCAGATCAACCCTGTATGTACAACAGAATGAAGCACTGCCTGGTCTTGTGCCATCCTCACAATGGTTGCTATGCTTGAGCCCATCCATCGTTGCAGCCACTGTGTCAATCCATCTAGTTGAAGGTCTTCCTTTTTTTCTCTGACCCTCCACTTTACAAAACATAATGTCCAGGGACTGGTCCTGTCTTAGTCACCTAGTGCTGCTATAACAGAAATATCACAAGTGGGTGGCTTTAACAAAGAGAAGTTTATTCTCTCACAATCCAGTAGGCTAGAAGTCTGAATTTAGGTCTTCACCTCCAGCGGAAGGCTTTGTCTCTCTGTTGGCTTTGGAGGGAGGTTCTTGTCATCAGTTTTCCTTTGGTCTGGGAGCATCTCAGTGCAGGAACCTCAGGTCCAAAGGAAGCACTCTGCTCCCAGTGCTGCTTTCTTGGTGGTATGAAGTCCCCCTTCTCTGCTAGCTTCCCTTTCCTTTTATCTCTTGAGAGATAAAAGGTGGTGCAGGCCACCCCCAGGGAAACTCCCTTTACATTGGATCAGGAATGTGACCTTTTAAGGGTGTTACAATCCACCCTAATCCTCCTTAACATAAAATTACAGTCACAAAATGGAGGACAACCACAAAATACTGGGAATTATGGCCCAGACAATTTGATACATATTTTTGTGGAGATACAATTCAGTCTATGACAGGTCCCTCCTGATAACATGTCCAAAGTACGTGAGACCAAGTCTCGTCATCCTCCCTTCTAAAGAGCAATCTGGCTCTACTTCTTCCAAGACAAATATGTTCGTTCTCTGGCAGTCCATGGTATATTCAATATTCTTCGCCAACACCGTAATTCAAAGGCATCAATTCTTCTTCAGTCTCCTTTATTCATTGCCAATTTTCACATGTATATGAGGCGAATGGAAACACCATGGCTTGGGTCAGGTGCACTTTAGTCCTGAAAGTGATGCCTTTGCTTTTTAATGCTTTGAAGAGCCCTTTTGGAGCAAAGTTGTTTGATTTCTTGATTGCTGCTTCCATGGACATAAATTGTGGATCCAAGTAAACTGAAATCCTTGACAACTTCAATATTTTCTCCACTTATCATGTTGTTGTTTATTGGTCCAGTTGTGAGAATTTTTTTTTTCTATGTTGAGGCATAATCCATAGTGAAAGCTGTAAGCCATTGATGTTCATCAGTAAGTGCTTCAAGCCTTCTTTGCTTTCAGTAAGCAAGGTTGTGTCATCTGTATATCTCAGGTTGTCAATGAGTCTTTCTCCGATCTCGATGCTGCATTCTTCTTCATATAGTTCAGCTTCTGGGATTATTTGCTTAGCATACAGATTGAATAAGTATAGTGAAAGCACACCATGTTGATGCACACCTTTCCTGACTTTGAATCAGACAGTATCCCCTTGTTCTGTTCAAATGACTACCTCTTGGTCTATATACAGGTTCCTCATGAGCACAGTTAGGTGTTCAGGTTTTTTTGCTAATATTCTGAATTTTCCCAATACATGAACAATCAATACATGTATACTGAACATGCATTTAAGACAATATACTGTTGAGGTTATAGCCTGACCTACATAGAAAGTAAAACTGGCACCTGGGCCTTATTATCATGATTGAATTAACCATCCATTAATAAGCCCATCTCAACTACATGGATTACAACATTAGCAGGGGCAAAAATTTATTATTCTAATAAAAATTTACAATGTTTTTAAATTCCAAACAAGTTGCATTTTTAAAATAAATTCAAGAACTGTTGCCTCTGTTTCAGGTTTTTCAGATACAATTTTAATTATAGTGGCCTTTTTTTTTTTTTAAGATATGTTGGGTTTAAGATATGTATATTATTTAAATATTTTTGTACTTTAATAGTTCATTTTATTTTGGCTGTTGTTGAAAATGCACACAGAATATACACCAATTACACAATTTCTACATGTACGATTCAGCAACATCAATTACATTCTTTAAGTTGTGCAACCATTATATGTATAGAATGTAAACCTCTGAATTTTCTAGAAAAAAATTAATTTCTTAATCATCGAGCACAATAAGTAGTGGGAAGCAAAACCAACATGAGTGCTGCCAAAGTGTTTTCATGTGCTGTAGAAGTAACCTGACACTTTTAACCTTCTAAATTGGAAGCTATAATATGAAACGGCTAACCCAACCGAGATCTAAATAGCATGTCTTAAAACTGTCATTCAGTTATTGGCTTTATATAGCTTCATGTAGACAAGACTGAAGGCTCTACTGATTGAAAATGCCATGATTATTCAAAAGTTGAGATAAAGAAGGAGAGAACTTAAAGCAATTATGATGTATATGAATCACTGATGTAAATTCATCCCAATTTCAATGACATCCTAAGCCTGAAAATCACAGGGGGAGCTAATGAAAGCCCATATATCCTGAAAATTATATTTTAAAAATCATTTGCAATCACTTCAGTGCAGGTGGTATCAGAGTACATTTTGAGAAACACTGCATTAAAAGCTGCAGATATGTTGGTTTGCAAAAATTGATGACCACATATTAACATGCATCTTTCCTATAGAAATCACTTTCTGGTTCCCGCATATTTAAACGACTACATTACGAGAGCTTGGGAAAATCATAATGGTGAATACGATAGTTTAGAATAGATTATATTTACATTTAATGTATTCTGTATGAATTACACAGAGGTCCATTTTTTAAATTGGCAATTCAGGCATAGATGTTCTTCTTATTAACCATAAGACTCAATTAAGCAGAACACCTCAATCCTCAAATGCTTTGAAAAAAGAATAATTTCTTCTACAAAAAATAAAATAAAAAGGCTGTAAGGGAACTCAGGCAGCTGTTTTAACTTTTTTAGATGTATGTGTGTGTGTGGTAATTATGTGTAGTAAAATAATAAGATGACTCAAATTATATCAATTACTACTACTGATCCATAGATTTAGAGACATGTGCTTACAATCCATGGAGATCAAACATGGGAATCACTGTTAAGTCCTAAGGAAGAAAGAGTTATGCTATAGCTCATTCCAACTTTTTATCCTTATTTTAAAGACATGGGATCTATGCCAGCTAGGTAAGTTAACGATAATCACTGTTGTTTTCTGTGGTGGCTAGAATTATGTCTCATACCTTACGTTACATAAATGTTAGATCCCAATGAGCAGCACTGTCATGGGTGACAGGAAGCGATTTATATTATCTTTTGATTTGCAGTCACCTCATATTAATTGCTCTATGTAGAGGTTAGGGAAAGTAATAACACCAGGAACAATGCATTTGGAGGATTTTATTTTTCCTTGAGCAGCTCTTGGTAGTAGATGATTTACAAACTCTGGCGGATTATCCAAAGTAAATTATCGAACGAGTTAGAAACTGGGTGGCAGAGGAGAAGATCCATTACATTCCTTCAGAGCTACACTAGCTGAAGGCTTGCTAGATAGACATAGAAAAGAGGAACTGTCCTCAGCTATATGCTCTGTAGTTTTAGATTTGAGAGCAAGACTCTACCAGCCACCAAGGGAACAGGGAGGTGTGAAGTGTTTTCCCAGAAGCCTGTCTGCTGATCAGATAAGAATGAATAAAACATCTCTGCATTTAAAATTATGTCTGATTATTGTTGTTGTTGTTGTGTGCCCTTGAATTGATTCTGACTCATAGATTCCCATAATTCAGCCTCTTTTAATTTTCCTCTCAAATACAGAAAAAAGACTTCAAAAGAAAAAAATAAATAGTAGGCTGAGACAGTAAGAAAAATGTAAGATTATAGGAGTACGTTCCACCAATTGCAACATTCATAAAACTGAAATTAAAATCTCAGTTATGTCACATTCCTTGTCATATTAAGAGAAACTAAGAACTCCTAACTGATGTTTTTCTCTTTTCACTATTTTGCTTCTGATCAGAGATCCCAGGTTTATGTCAAAGATAAAATTGGGCAGCTGTCCCTCTGTTATGTGGGTATTGATTTTCAGATGGTAAGAATATGCAGTCTATCCAAGTGTACAGTTCATTCTATTTTTTTTTTTAATTCTAGAATTTTGATTCCTGAAAAACAACATACTAGCAAGCATGTTGGTGGGTGTGGCACACTGAGACCTTGGCAGTCTCATTACAGTGAGTAAATATATTTTTTGCTGAAGTTCCTGGATGGAGACAGAGACTGAAAATGCACTAGTATTATGGCATACTGTGGATGGAGTCTATGAAAAAAAGCAAAAAGCCACACAACCCCACACCAGCCCACCTCCCCAAAAAAGATGCTTAGATGAAGACAGGAAAAATCTGAGGCTATGGAAAAG
Organism: Elephas maximus indicus; assembly: GCF_024166365.1. Taxonomy (NCBI): domain Eukaryota; kingdom Metazoa; phylum Chordata; class Mammalia; order Proboscidea; family Elephantidae; genus Elephas; species Elephas maximus. The sequence continues at coordinate 151,049,625 of NC_064822.1, forward strand.
AAAATGCTACAAAATCACCAAAACCAGAAAAAAAGAAAGATTTTCATAAAATTGACAATAAAAATAAAAATGGTAGCATATAAAAATTCTATCATTGTAACAAAGCTAAAAAATAAACAACAGATGAGAAAGACACCTGCTACATGATGACAGTCAAATGTCAATGACTTCATCATCACCTAGAAAATCATTATAATGGGACACACACACAAAAAAGAATTTTGGTAG